>NW_023998416.1:11865046-11881046 GCF_014805625.2 Glossina fuscipes
TCATTTCCTTGCTTAAATCGTTTTTAATATATGTTTACTCATGATTGTTTTCTTTGCTTTTTGCCTTATAATCTCAAGTACGTAAAATGATTGAAGTGCTTTCTTTTTTTGTGTTATTCTTCATCTGGTTTGATTCTTTTGTTAAATTGTTGATACAAACCAACAACACAGCACGAGAGCTTATGGTGTAGACGTAGCAGCAGCAGTAGTAGTAGTAGTAGTAGTAGTAGTAGGTAGTAATGTTGTGATGTTGCTTTTGTACTTTATTGAGTAAAAGCATTCATTTAATGTTATTACACTTCAGCGATATTTTTTTGTGCGCAAATTTCTGGTTTTCAGGCTCTTGTTTTGGAAATTTTAAGAAAGTGCTCGTTTTTTTTTTTTTTGTTTAGCCCAGCTTTTGAAGTGGTTTATTAGGTCAATACTTTAATGAATTTTTTTAATACAAATAGCTCTCTTTCCAATTCAAATTGAGTTTCTTAGAACATTGCGTAGATTCATATATCAATTTCCTCTTCTTTTGTATATCTTTTTACCTTTCCTTTTCCTTATTTTTTTTAAAAAAAGAAATAACATGATTTTTTAATGTATATTAATAAGATCCTATTGGGTAAATATATTAAAGCAAAACTCTTTTGCTACTTTTTTCATTTTTGTTATCATTACGAGTATAGGGGTATTATTGTTGTACTGTAGCACAGTTGGGCCAGAAATTTGGAAACTTGTCCAGCATGGATTCGAGTATGAATTCTGTGGATTGTCCTCCATGATCTATAATATTTGAAAATGGGCCTAACCAAAGTTTGGAAACTTTCGATATAAATTTTGTCAAATGTATCTACTATGGCTTTCGTTGTTTAGGTAAAAGAGTGGCTGGAAGTTGCAAGCTTGCACATAAAGTACATATGCTGATCGATGCCCAGAAATGATCATCAAGTTTTCTTTATTAAATGTTATTTATAATAGACAAAAAACCCCAAGTACATAAAATATGTATGCACTACTGGATCGAGAAATCGACAATTGATTGGCAAAGTCACGCCAGTTTGTTATCACCTTAACGCAATCTCATTAAACTCATTGAGTGCCATCCTTTAAAAGTAGTACCAAACAATTCAGAATTGTATATCAAATATAAAGAGGATGGGCCGATCAAAGTTACTATAAAGTTTGATATTTTCGTATATATCACGTGGTTACTTAGTGTTGAACGGACCTTTTTTTTATAGAGATATATGTGTGGTTTTGAAAGTGTTTTTTTAATAGACTTTTGTAAGCACTTTAAAAAATTTAAATTGCTCTTCCCGGCCTCAAAATTATTTCTTGTTAATCGCATCATATAAATATATAACATTTTAACTGCTTCTTACCGCCTGTGTACATATAGGATTGGAGTTTTTTGGAGCTAAAAGACGATAAAAAAACATTTCACTTGAAGCATTACCCATGGCTAGCTGTACATTTTTCCCACCTGTCTGATAGGTTGTGGATGGCGCAGCAGGAAAATTGTCTTTTGAAGCAAAGCAGTTTTCAAATCATTATCCTGAACCACTGGATGGATAGATAGACGTCTTGTAAAAAAACAACTTTGTGTTCACTTTTTCCGTTCCACCAAAATTTAACATTCAATAACAGCCCACATTCGTCTTGTTCTATCAAACACAGAATATCGGCTTCCTGCTAAAGCGATTCAGTCTCGCAGTCAATGTGAATGGTTACGCCTATGTCTATTCTTGCATTTTTAAGCCTGGAATTCTTAAAATAGATCCACTTTTCATTTCAATTAGATTACGATGGCTTTCTTGTGTGTATCGTTGGGCCAAAGAAAAAATGCTCGGCGAATGTGCAGAAAACGAGACATTTTTGTTGGTAGAGGCTTTGTCCGCAAGAGTAGCCGACTAAGTAAGAACTGCGACTAGCAAGTCAATATTCGGCAATTCAAATTTCTCAATGCGGTAGAGTTTACCTTGGTCGTAGTATAGCGTTCAGCCGGTGAAATCATGGCACCGATTAATTCAGCGCACAGGCTCACTTGGCTGCAACCATCCCCCTACATCTTCCCCTTTCTTCACTTCCTCTGTTTTCTAGCCATTACCGTGTTACCCAGATAGGGGATATCATTAACTATAATCGATGAAGGGAAGAATTAACTGCAATGTTATATAATATGTACATTGAATCTATTATCGACAAAATTTTATCCTTGACGATCGAATATAATGCTTTTTTGGATCGAAGTTTATTCTTCACTTTTGATCAAAAGAAAATTATCTTTTATGAAAGTGAAAGACAAATTATTATTATTTACATGCTGCGTGACAGACGAGTTGTGTTAGGGGAGAATAAGAGGGGGGAGAGTGATTAGAATCTTTGAACAATAAGAAAATTTTGCATCATATGTAGCGGTTCTCCTTTCTCCTAAACGATACAAATTGAGCGAATTTATGTGTTTATGGGGTTTCCGTGCATTAGTTTGCGCATGTTTTGCAACATTGCTGCTAAGCTAGTGTAGCAGCAGCGTTCTTGTGATATCTTCTGCTTTTACAATTTATTTCTATGTGATATTTTTAGACCATTTCTGTTTATTTAACATACACACGAAGCACGCAAAACGATAATAAGGAAAAAATAGTTTTTCAACAATTCACCACAAAACATCTAAATTAAAAAAATGTACAAAGCTTCTAAAGCAGAAGCACGTATGGCATTGTGTTGCTAAAATCAATAAATCTTCTCGATCGTATTGAGGTGATTTTTTTCTTTTCTTTTCATTTTTTTCCCACTTACAACTACGTTATATAGGAGGTATGTATGAAAAGAAAATATAGTAGAACAACTGTAAAATACATGAACATCATGAATACATGGAATACATGTATTTCAATAGGAGAATGTGCGCATGTTTTTTAGAGAGGTATAGGAAAGCTTCAGAGTATACAATAAAGTGGTAATAAGGCGCGTATAAGAAACAGGAACATAAGTTTGCACTCGTGTGTCAGATCAGAAAAAGAAAAAAAGAAAAAAAAAAGAAAAGAAAAACCGATAAATGATACGGAGAGACACAACAAACATCAGTAGCAAACGAGAAAATAAAACAAGGCAAGGTTACATTCGATTTTATTTCAAGATCTTAAAACTATTCTACGGATATTAGATTTTTTCATTTTTAATTTTTTTTTATTTGAATGGCCAAGTGGTCAAGTAGGGCAGCAATGCGCTGATTAATGTTGACAAACTTCATGTTATAAACAAGAATGATAAAAGATAATCAAAGAAAATATAATAACAACAATAACAAGTGTTTATATATACATTATATGAAAAATATCGTATTACCACTGTTCTGAACTGTGACTGCTGTCAACAATTTCTGTGAACATAATATACTTTTTACTTTGCTTATGTGCGTTTTTTTTTTTTTTTTTTCAGTTTACTAACCGAATTTAAAATGAAACGTTTTGTTTTTTCTTCTTTTTTTTTTTTAAACATTTTCCAAGAAACTTATTTAATGTTTCAAATACTTTATGCATACATGTACGATTTACCAAAGTTTTTCTTGAAATTGTAAAATTAATGTAAAATAAGTAAGAAAATCATGTAAGCCTTGAAGCGAATTTTGATCACCCTTCTACCACTTTAAGCGTTGGTGTTGGTTGGAAAAGTCGCTAGGCAAGCCTCAACCATTTAGACGAATCCGATAAACTTTTGTTTTGCTTAGTGGTGTAACTATCTCTCTTTTTCCCTTTTTCGCAAGCATAGGTTCAGATTAGAGTTTGTGTATATAAACCATGCGTCTATATAACCACTTGCAGTTTCCAAGCTAGCCTTTGCTGGGAGCTAGGAGCCGATCTTTATTTTGATCGTATATTTATTTGTTTATGTTGGTTTTGAAGAAATCTCTCATAGACATTTTTGAATGTTTCAAAAGGAATGACAGAATTAATAGCGAACGCATTTTTAGCGACGTGTGTGAGAAGAAATGAATTCTTTCTTAAACTTAACAGACCTTATCCACACACCTATAAAAGTTATCATGTGTGTAAAAATGCTTCGTATAACTTTTAATATTTATTTTAAAGCAAAACACTAAAATGGATTTGAAGGTAATGTGCGTCTAATGCCTTAATAAAATCTATTCAAATAATACATATGCTACCATATATATATGTATATATATATACATACATATATATATATATATACATACATATATATATATATATACATACATATATATATATATATATAAGCAAAGCAGTAATAGTATCATTTGACCCAAGTACATATACTCACCGATAGTTATGTTGCTTAGCTTTATTTCTACATAAATCATTGAGAAAATGAACACTAACTAACTAACTAACTATTCATAGGCTGTGTTTTTTGCCTTTCGGAATCCGCTTCACAGTGAGCTACCAAGCAAGTGGAAGAAAGAAAATACGTTTTTTGTAAGTTAATACCTTTGGTTATGTATAATTGAGAATACGCTTAGAAAAAAAAGAAAAAAAAAAAGAAGCGATGGGTTTAAAGGAAATAAAAGATTTTCTGAAATATAACTAAATTGGAGCTTAGCTCTGTTTAATCACAGCTTAGCTAAGCTTAGTTTTTGTTTACTTATCCAACTCTAGTAGAAAATTATGTTCGAAATTTCTGTCTCAATGGTTAATACTCTGATGATTTTTCATTACTTAGCATAATGTTCAGTGGACGAACTCGCTTTCGCATTACTTGTAGTCCCTGATATTCCTTAAAATGAGTTTCGCGCACCTGTGGTAAGACAGCGCTTGTAAAACTACTTGCAAGACTACAGGAATCTATTTAGGGAAACTAGAGATTTTTCATTTCGCAAAACAATTCACTTCAACGGGCACATGAGCATATTCGGTTGACTTCCTTCTTTTAAGGCCACAGCCTAGCCCTTCCGGCAGGAAGAAATCCTTTCTTTCTAAATGCAATCGAGTCATGGTTACCACATTTTGCTTTCATAATGATGTTGTTGTTACTAATCCCCTTAGCCACTTAATTTTTCTTTTCATTCGCTATTATCTCGGCTGCGCCTCAATTTTATAACTTTGTCAGAAAGACATCGAAGATCTACATTTACTTTTACTACTATTTTACTATTATTTGCGGAAATTTCGTTCTTCACAGGATTGAATAACTTTTTCTTCATTGACGAAAACAATGTAGAGATAAATTTCATGTCCAAATCTCAAGTGCGGTGAAGATTCCGATCCTTAGATGCTAGTGCTAGTGCTTTAGGACGTAGTTAGTATTAGAATTTATTTCTCTGGTTATAATAATAATTTCATACATTTTGCATATGTACCGCCGACTTGTCAAACCCTTACGATTTGTATTGGTTTGGTTCCTCTCTTGACGATTCGCTACCGCTTTTATGTTTCATTTTATTTGTTTATTAGATAGACACAATGCACAATAGGCTCTATTTTAGTTCCAAAATAGACAGACTCATAATTTAATTAGATTACGTGTAGATCGTTACTAGGATATGCACAATGTATAGACTAATAAAAAAAACCAAAATTTATAACTAAATGAACGCAGGTGAAACACTCCCGGTAGCCATTTTATAATTGAACGAATCGTGATATCCTCCATTGTACTATTTTTTTTTTTAATTCGTCAAAAATTTTATTGTTATTGCATCGAGGAAAAAGTTCTTGGAGTTACTTTTAATAGATGGCTATTGAGAGGAAAATAGATGAAAAGAATTTTACTTCTCTTTTCGAAGATTGCTTTCTCTCAAGGCACATCCAACATTAGCAAAAAAGGATCAAAGTGAACTGATCGTAATGGAATGTCAAATTACAGGGCTCCCTCAAGTTAATACTTAAAGGGAAAGTCTGTATTTTCTTCATTTTGAGAGATATATGAGAGATTTTTTCTCTTTTCTGCTTTTCTGCTGCGGAATGAAAAGCGATGACAAGCAAGCACAAGCACAAATTATATGACTATTTTAGCGATGACAATGTTTTCAAACAATATTTGCGATGGTTCGACAAAGTTTCATTCAAATTTCTTAAGCAGATTGCTTGCTTTTGAAGGCTTAATGGCTGAACAGTTTGTCTTCACCGTCTGCAACTCTCTTAAAAGAAAGTACAAAAACAAAAGCCAAAAATTTTAATGTGTATTATATAATGTATTCATAATAGTATTTCAATATAGATTATATAATGCTGTACGAATGTGTGTATGGGAAATTTTTAACGGTTTTGTGCAGCTTTTCAGTTTATATTTTACCATAAGCTTTGATCAATTTGGCCCATTTTTAACGCCTAGCCTACAGGCAGAAATATTCAATATTTTTGAATATATCCAATATCGGAATATAAGTACTCGGACGGGCCGAGAGGCAGTGTACCGAATATATATGGACACACTTCATAGGATCGTCTTCGTAAAGTTGCAAAGCTTTTAACAAACCGAATATGCCCTTAGCTTTGTGTGTAAGGGTATGAAACTGAACACACGGTACACTTCAGTTATTTTCGGACGGTGAGCAAAAAAAAAATGGCTAACTATACTTATAGCGTTGACGTTCAAAAACATATATTTTGATATAAGTACAAAGCGATTTTTGTCATGTAAGCTTCACTTATGGTAAAGTAAGAAATCTGAGTGAAAAACAAACTGCACTTGAATTGTTGAATCAAGGAGCATAATAGTTATGTTACGATGGTGTTAGTTGCAAAACTAAATTTGCGGCGACAAACAGCATTCCAATGTCCATAAAAATGTCAACGATCAACGCGATCGCAAGAAAACACAGAAACAACAACAACAACAACTAAACGCAAGTTGTAGTAAAAATTATACTCATACTATTACTCAGCCAACGTCACAATTTAAACCATTAAAATTGGTTTAGTAGTTCACTTCGTAAACAATAATTGTTGCGTTGTGTTGTGCGCTTTTTTTTTTCTTTTTTTTTTTTGAAAATATTTTTCAATCAAAAGGGTAATCATAATAATAATGTGAACGGTGGTGAGTGTATTTTTCGTAACAAATTCAAGTAGGTTTGGGTTAAAGTAACCGGCACCAAGCAGTCTGACTGTTTGAATGTCAGTACGGCTGTACGTCGTTTCTGCTTTTTTTTGTTGTATGCTTTTTTTTAACCTGCTTGGCGTTGGTGTTTGCTTAATAAGTCAACTTCGTAATTGATTTTTTTAGCCACACTCTAGGCTTGATTAGAAAATCAATTTTATTATTATTTGACTTTTTCATCGGCAAGAGTCTTAAAGATTTAACGGTTAATAAATTTAAAAAAAGGCAAAAAAGCAAAAAAAAAGCAAAAGAGAATTGAATTTTATGCGATTTCATTTTTCTATCGGCTTTGTTAACAAATGAAAATTTATGAGTTATGATATCAAGTTTTATTAAAAAATAAAAAAAATTTTTTATATAATTTATGCTTACGTAGTGGATAAATAAAGATAAATATTTTATACATGTTTTATTAAGTAATTTTATTTAAAGCCACCTGTTTATTAAATTTAACAACATATATAGAGACTCTCTCGTCAAGTTTGTAAAAAAAAAAAAAAAATTTTTGCATAGTGTACAAGTTTGGAAATAATGTCCAAGAGCAGTTATAATAAATGACTGCGTGCGTACTCTTCTCTACTACACTTTTCGATATTAAAGTTAGGTTGATGTAAGTCGATCGACTAAGAGCCGTAATTTAGCGTTTTGACCGGTCACTAGTCGTAAAAAGAAAGGATGTGTTTTTTCCTGTTAGAGCATTTATGAATTTGTGTCAAATTTGATATCGCGGGGTACAGTGGTCGGCAGTACCGCTGAATTTTTCTATAATGCAAAGCTGTTGACGAACAGCACAAGCAAAACAAGTTAAAACACTCCACATGACCCTGGCCCAGCATTAAATACCCTATATCAACTTACAGTTGTGTTCAGAGAACGACTTTTCAAAATAATTCGCTATAAGGGAAGTGATCGAAAAGGTACCTCGATCCGAACTCTTTTCGATAGTGTTCGGCCTGAGGCCAGAACGCCGACGTTTTAATTGAAAGCAAAAATACAAGTGGGACAGATGGACTGAAAAAGTCTAACAGGAGACGGGTCTATCTGAAGTCCTTCTGGAATTTCCATTCATTCGCACGAATTCACCACAAATGCAGTGGGGTGTAGAAAATGCTTTTTGACTTGTGACGTGTCTGCGCTGTTGCTCAGAATGAGGCTATAAGAGATAAGTAAATATAACAAGACCGAGGGAAGTTGTTTCTCACCTTTTCGCTTATTGTTATATGATACACAGTAAGGAACTAGAAATTAGGAAATTAAATTAATTCTCTTATAAAGGTAAAGGTTGCGAAGCTGGATCATCATCATCGACGTTAATGAGATAAGATTTTGAAACTTTTCAAATGCAACTGATTATCAAATTTTTAATTTTCAGTTAAAATGTGATGGGTTAAATAAGTTTATATATACAAAGATTACTTATATTTTCACATATGTTTCCGTTAACTTTTTTTCAATTTCCCGCCTAAAGTCTGCTTAGACAAGACCATAGCATAAACATATTTTAATTACGTTGCTCCATTAAAGTGCGTGCTTTAATGATCATCATTGAAGTGTTAATTATCGGCTATAAAGTTTTATGTATATTTTATTTAGTTTATGATAACATTATGACTTTAATCAACTTTAGTTGATTTCATTAAGAGAAGAGAAATAAGATTGAAAGCCATTTCTATGAAAAGATTTTACATAAATAGAGCATAAAAACTTTTTATTAAAAAATACTTGCAGCGAATATCGAATACCCTTGTGATAGATCAGGACGGAATTATGAGTGATACACTTGTCCATCTTAACTATTTGTCAGACGTCGGAATATTCATTGACCCTAAATATCAGAAAAACTATAAAAGAAAAGAAAGAATTGCAAATAAGTGAAAAGTTGTTATTGCTGTTAATAAACCTTAGATGACAACAGTTGCCACATTTCCTCTAAACTGTAAGAATGTTGGTTTACAGATATCGAAAAAATATATATATATATATATATATATATATATATTGTGATTCTTGTATATTAGCTTAAAGGGGATATAGGGCTGTAAGACTAAACTAATATCGAACGAAAATTATACAGAAAGCGGGATCTACTCCGATCCGATTATGTCTCATTTTCTCTTATAATTTTCGAAAATATATATTTCTTTTTTTTAACATCTCAATCGCTTAACCTTTCATAGAACGATTACAGTTTTCAAGATGAAATAGAAGCCCTTTTACATGAAAATCACTTCTTTTTGCCTTTTTGGCCGAGCGATCATTTTTAGTTTGTGCAACTCAGAGTTGAAATATGTTACCGCAGTCTCTGAAATACTTTGATGATTCCTTGAATTCGTTTAAAAGAAAATTGATGAAATTCTTAAACTTCTGAATATTTATTGTTCCTGGGAGTGATAGGAATGGACACGGATATTATACGGCAAGGTGTTCACAGTAGTAGCCGTTCAGTTACATACTATATTTGTACTTGTTCTTTGTATAACTTTTCATGTACATGATATTTATATATTTTGTAGCAGTGGGCTATGGCTTTATATTTATAAAAAAGGAATTATAAAAAACTGTATACTTGGGTGCTGTATATGTGAGTACTGCTTCTTGCAGAAGCGAATTCTTTTTATGCTCACTCCGGAGTCGATCGATAGCACAAAGTAGGTAAAGCTTACGTTATGATTTTCATATATTTTCATATTCTGCCCTTTTGTAAAACTAGGAAATATACTTCAATCATCCTATAACGAATACATGCTTAATCAGTGTAAAAAAGTTTTCATTCACAAAAACTATGATCAATTTCTTCCAATGTTTTCGATAAATTTGAAATCGATGGCTTCATTCTTTCGGCCAGGATAATGGTTACCGCAGACATTGCACATAGGGACGGACGGAGGGACGGACTCACAGACATCGGTAAAGACGGAACAACTCGACAGATGGGCAGACATACTTGGTTAAATCGATTCAGAATAATATTTTTGTATAGGTGTGAGATGATGAGTTGTTCATAATTTCCTTATAAAGGATTTGCTATTTTTTCTTTTTTTTTTTGGTTGTTTTTGTCACAAGATTGAATAGTTTGTATATGTAAATATTTTGAAAAATGGAAAATCCATAAAGTGACTCACACGATTGTGTTGTAATGTTATTCCAAATGTCTGTAATAAATCAAAAAAATTCACATTTAATTGTACACGTTTGTGCTTTTAACTTCTTTTGTATTAAAAAAAAAAAAAAAAAAAATAAAGGAAAATAAACAAACGACCACAAAAAAAAAAAAAAAAAGAAAAAAAAAACTAGAAACAAATGACATTTGCAAACTGTGACTTACAGACTGTTTCGTTGTTGACTGCTGCCCTTAATGTTTTCTTGGACCACCATCAATGAAATTGTAGCCATTTGGTTAAAGTGTGCGTGAGTTTTATTTCCACAAATTGCAAAACATAATTTATATATATATATGTATGTGCATACCGGAGGTCACCAATGCCAGCTAACGTAATGTTCAGATTATTTATCAATATTTAGAAAATATAAATCAAAAACAGATCTATGAGAAATCATTTTGGCATCTTTCGTTTTAGATACAAAATTCGGTAAGGCGGCCCACGTTACTTGAAAATGTTTCTAAAAGTTCTGATACGGATGACCATACTACATACTACTACTGTTCGGACTGTTGGTCACTTTTAAAAAGATAGAGTGTGGAATATGATACGTTACTTATAGTTGCCTGCTTAAAAGCTGTCCGTTCTCATTAGATTTGTCTTGCTTGATACATGCATCGTACATCTTCCTCTGCGCTTAAATATTGGATTTGTTGAAAAGTTATCTTCTTTTAAATATCTTTTTGACAAAGTTACGAATAGTTTAAAGGGGGTACGGGGGTGGGTAGACCTTTTACTTTAAAGTTTACACACATTAATTGTGAGGTCTTCTCTTCGCACTAAGTTACTAAGTTTAATGCATCCGAGAGAAAGGCGTATAGAAGTCTATGAAGCTGGAAAATTGTATTTCATCATTCCATTCAAGCTACGTTTTCATCTCTTACCTTTCGTTATGAAGCAGTAGTAGTGTTAGTATTAATAATCTTGGCAGAATCAGTTAAGATGAGGCGAGCGAGCCGCTGTTATTTGTGCCAAATTGTATTTGTAATGGATGCATTGATTTTTTGTCCATATTTTTCCACAGGTTCATTTTTATTTTGCAAAAATTTTCATTTTTCATACCCCATCACATCTTATTCATCGTCGCAACATGTAACATATATACGCATATATATACATACATGCATACATATATTCATTAATACATAAGCACAAATTCAACGCATTGTTGACCTATTGCACTATAATCGCTGAAAACATTTTTCTATATTATATTTTTATTCATTGTATTTTTATTTTATGTTTATTCGCCTAAGATGATATTCCTGCTTTCAACAACTATGACTACGAGCTGGCTGAGGAGTTGTGCTGCGCTCTTAAACTTAGGCGCGTTAACCGCAAAGATGTGTTACTGATTATAAGACATAAACATACATACACACATACACTTTGAGTTGTTTATAAAAATCTACTGTGGAACTCGTTTCCTTCATCATCTTTGTCTTCTTCTTCTTCTTCGTCTTCTTTTTTTTTTATAGTTTGCTTGATTTTTTTGCTGCTTAACATGTCTCTGAAATTTTAGAATGAATCTTTTTTTGCAATAATTTTTATTATTATTTTTAAAATCTTTTTTTATTGGCGTGTCGTTGCTTTGCTCCTCCTTTTTAAGTAAATGTTGTAATTTCTTTTTTTGTATTTTTTTATTTTGTTCTTCTTCTGGCCAAAGTTGATCTTGATAAACACGGCTATAGTTGTTCTTGCTGTTGGTAAGCTTTTGCCTAAACGTTTCATCTTTCTATATTGTTATGGTTCGTTTAGTTTTGGCAACGTATTTGTTTGGCTAGCGAAGGAAAATTCAGTTATAATAGACAGCTGTTTTCTGTTAAATATTTTTTCAACTTTTTTTTTTTTTTTCGAAAAAGATTGCAGATTTGTGAGAAGCCGATAACAATACTAGATGGAGTGGAGTAACTTGTGACTGGGGAACTTAATGTTTTTGCTTCGAATTTTCAATATTGTTTTTGAAGGGCGATTGTGCCAAGCAAAAGTAGTAAACAAATGGATTTTTCACAAAATCTCATTATTATTATGCTAGATGTGTCAACCAAACTAAACGATTCCTTTTACCAAAGCACATGTGTACTTTTCCTAGAAAAATCTGATTTTCGATTAAATGAAATTATGCGTAGCATAGGCTTTGAAAAGATGAAATTTTCTACATAAAGAAATTACATAAGGATTTCCCAATATTGGCGTTCCAGGAATATATAATAATAAGATCTCTGTTTTGATTGCCGCCCAAATACTAGAAACGAATTATGCTCCTTAAAGTCAAGCTATTTTCAATGTAATCTTTTAATTAGTTGGTACTTATTATATATATTAAAATCAATTTCAAAGAATTTATTTAGATTAACTAACGCTAGGACTTAAGACATTTTTCGCAAATGCCGTTATGAATCATTTTGACCCATAATATTCTAGATCGAAAGCTAGTATTTATACAAACATTCCTGGATCGATTAAGATTTTAGATTCTTAGGAATGAAGAATAGTTGTGACCTGGCCATGTATACGCTCACAGTAAACTGAAAGCTGCAGCAACTTGGAAAAAAAACCCACAACGTGTTTGTATTGTTGACGGCAACTTTATTTTCAATTGTTTGTGTTACCCAAATGCTCATCAGAAGTGATTGTATTCTCGATCGACAAATGGACCCGACGGGCTTATCAAAACGTTTACAATTATCGAGAAAATTTGAATTCTGGTTGAAGAACGTCATTTAGAAGAACTGAACTGAAAGTATGGAACAAGTATTAGTATCGCGCTTGCTTGCTTTGCACGCGTCGGGTAAACCTCTACTAATCGCTTCTAGAAGTCATAAATTAACTTTTGCTCTAGCGAGTATCTTAACTTTGATAAGCATTCAAAAGGAAAAATCCAATCAAATAGCATATCATTTTGCTTAGATGTAAGCATATACTTGAGGATTTTTGTGGATCACGTTCGTGGTGGTAGAATGGTTTTCTCAATGTGGTAGAGCATGGTTAATCGTAGCTATAGTGAGAGCTCAGGCGATGAAGGTGCTTCAGCTAAGCTGCGGCCGCTTTCTATGTACTTTTCTTTCCTCACTTCTTTCTGATCGTTCCCGTGACATACGTACAGGAAACACTCCATGAGTGATTGACTACGTTAAAAAAAAAAAATTGAGTTATTCGAATAGGGGAATATAACAGCGGTTTAAATTTAGCGAATACGTTCTCCTTACTTTGCGTGAATTGACTCAAATGGTCAGTTCAAATTCTATAAATCAATATTTTAAAGATATTTAATTAATTCATATTTCAAGAAAATGGGAAGTTTTAGCTTTGATGGGGCCTTCGATAGCCCAAACGAATGGTCGCCTCATGCACTTCTTACAGCCTTTCTTAAAGAGCACAAACCATTTATAGATTCTAGGAGTGACTACTTTGGCAAACTGCTCTTTATTTTGCAGTCAGTTCGGCAAAAACATTAAATTATTGTGTTATGGTAAAATAAATGACACAATTACGCCTTTTATGCCAATTACGCCTTTTTTTATCGAGCTTTTGTATTGAGCTTGAAGAATGCTAAAATTTGTTGAACTTTTACGCTTAACTATATTAGAGTTAAAATCACTTTTAATAATTGTTTGAATAGGTTGTCTCTACTATTTGCAGGGAGAAAAACTGCTAAAGTAGAGGCAAAAAACTTGTTTTTCATACTTGATTGCTTTAGGGTCGTCCCTAACTTTATTAGGTTTTGGTCGGACTTCTTCTTTAGTTCTTTAAGAACGGTAACGAAAAAGGAGCACAACTTTTAAGTTATTTTATAGAGAATGCCATTACAATTATTGGGTCCAGATACAGGTATGAGTAGAAAATCAAAATTTGGATAAGAAGGAAGGAAGGGAAGGGGAGAGACCACTGCTTCTTCCGATTATGTTTCCGTTTGAAATACGTTGTAGATTTAGATACTACACTGCTATGAATGTGATACACCGTTGCCTTTAGATTTGTCGCTGCAGTGATATTGATAGTAAGAAAATCTTCTTCTTTTTTTTTTTTTTGTTCTACACAAAGGATTCTTTTATATGATTTTTCCAACAGCAATAATAAGAACGGTGGGAAATTGTTTCAAGTAGAAATTTCCAAAGTTGTTGAAAGAAAAAATAACAACAACAATAATAATAATAAGAAGACATACGATCTGGGCTTTTGTGTTTAACAACACAATTCACTGTTTTATGCAAAGCATACTTTAGCTACTTGTTAATGTCATCGTTTTGTAGGCATACACATATGCCTGTATATAAACACATAAACCGAGTGTAAAAGAGCATTCAAGACCTTACGTATAGCTTTACACAAATGTTTCGGTTGAAATTCACGTGACACTGTCACATTAAATGTATGTAAGTATATCTCTCTGTATGTATGGTATTTATGCTCGATGTGTGTAGACATCACTAGTTGCGTATGTATATCAGCGAAGAGATAGGTAAGCGACACAATAAAACACACTCCACATAAAGCGTAAGCGTATTATTATGGGGTCTTTGCTCATACACTCACCGCAAGCTTGGCACCTCAGTTAGCCGCATTCACCACAAAAGAAAAGAAAATCTCATATGAAAGGAAAGAAGGTGCAGTACCCGGCTTTTCATCGAAGACTTTTGCTATGCTTCTTCGCTTTCTTTCTTTTTCTATACGTCGTTTCTTTTTTAAGATTTTAGTCCAGTTTGAAACGGTTAATAACTTGTTCAAGTAGCGAGTAAACCTCATCAGCTTATAAGAACTAAACAAATTAAAGTAGTCTGACGTAGTCATTCAGCAAATATTAGGCATAGTATGTTGTATCTCGTGGCACCAGAAATTGAATTTTAATCAGGCCGAGAGAATGTTACTCTTTTTCTTTCTCCAACTGAAGACATCACATATTTAACATTTAACACGAACAGTACAACGAGTCTTTTTGTAAAACTTTGAAAAACACGTACTCACATATATTCGTACACACCTTAACTAAAAAAAAAAAAAACTGTATACAAAAATTTTGACTTCTTTGAAAAAAGTGCAACTATATATAGCACATCACTCAATAAGTATCCGGTCTGGTAAAGATATAGCAACAATGTCGAAAGGCCATACGATTTCTGGATACCATCAATCTTCAAACGAAATTTATCAGAATTTCGTGACTTCGCGGCCATTGGCTTACAATTTTATGGTTGTTTTACTTTAACGCCTTTGAAAAAATACAAAAATCTGGATTTGGTTTGTTGGTTCAACATTGCTTTCTGATAGGAAAAAGTGCTATTGAAAGATGTTTTACGGCGATTCTTGTCCGTCGAGAAATACATTTTTGAAGGGAATATGGATACCGACGATGTTGAACGCTCTACTCGCCCGTATTCGGCAACTCCAGAAAACGTAATCAAAGTGGACAAAATCATTTTGGCATACCCTGCCGAAGAGTGCTGACAATTTGTTCAGTAAATTTAATCATGAGAAAGTTGTGTTCGAAGTGAGTGCCAGATTTGATCATTTTTGACCAAAACCAATAACGTTTTAGAGCTCTTTCGAAAAATAAAATGGATTTTTTCAGGCAAGCGGTGACAATGAATGAAACATGGGATCATCACTACATTCCAGAGCCAAATCGGCAATCGGCCGAGTGACAGCAACCGGCGAAACTGACAAACGACCAAAAAAGCAAATGTGCACCGGGAAGGCTTCTGTATATTGGGATCCACATGGTGTAATATTGCTCGATCATCTTGAAAAGGGATCAAGAGTTAGTACAAAAA
>NW_023998416.1:11881146-12007789 GCF_014805625.2 Glossina fuscipes
TTACTTCAATTGAGAAAATTTCGTGGTGGGTCTAAAAAGAACGGGCAAGTAAAAAATTTTTATTAAATCATTTCTTCTCTTGTTGCTGCTTTTCTTTCTTTTGTTTTTTTTCTTGAGGTTTCTTTTTTTTCTTCTTTCCAGAGGGAAACCTGACTTTTTGCAGCCTTTCAAAGGCATTTTAAGCAAATCGTCGTCGTGTGATTATATACATTTCGAAAGGTATTTTATTATAATATTTATATGCAGCCAATTAACGTAAAGCAGCATACTATAGTTCGTTGCACAACTCCTAGCGTTTGCTCTCTTATCACAATTTCATTCAATTACCATAACAGCATTGTTTCGGAGATAAAACTTTCTGCAAAGACATCATACCAACAAACACAGATTAGATTAAGATTGTTCAGATAGGTGTACGTCGTCGCATTCATATTTGTAGTCATGTCTAAGTAAGCATTTGCTGTTGTGCAATGTGTTGTGTTGACAATGGATTTAGCCATAAAGAAATATTTAAATCATTACAAGACCAACTATATAGTTAATATCATATTCATTTGATTAAAGTTCATAGTAAGCTTGTAGATATTTCCAGTTTGAGATTCTTACAAGCGAGCGATTTTTATATCAACAACAGCGCGCCACGTTATTGTTTGGTTAAGGTTGGTAAAGTTATGTGTGTGGTGTTCGTCTAAAAAACTGGAGCAAAATTTTTTTAACGTGAAATACCATTTTCCTTACTTTCGTTTATTGGACGATGTGTTTTTTTAAAAGCTAAGAATTGCGTGGGCATATAATTATGTCCTCATTGGAATACGTTTATCGTATTTTCTACCTTACCCTTCCTCCTTTCCCTCTATTTGTGGCTGCATTTGTTTGTTTCGAAATGCATTTTCCTCCTTCGCCTTTTATCTACACACCGCATAGAAGCGTTATTGTTATCAAATATTAAACGTATTAGGCTTTCTAAAGTCTTTCGGAAGAAGCGTTTTGAAATCAATTACCAAATTATAGCTTTTAGTGTACCTTTCAATGGAAGCCATTAGGGATTTTGCTTCTGACCTGTCTTGTGTACTTGTACTCTGCGATTAGTAAAAAGTCTCATATCGTTTAGCATAGGAATGACAAAAAGGTATGAAGTCAGCACCGAGAGTCACGCTAAAAATTATAGAAATTCTTTTTCTTCTTCTTATTATACGATAAAAAAATAAGATAGCGAAATATTTTATCGGTATTATATCATATACGATAACTTCAACTTTACATTTTTTTAGCTTGCTTTTCTGCTAACTTAACACAATTGCCGAAAGCGGAAGGTCGGAATAAAAAGGCAACGTCTTAGCATCTTGAAGGTCTAATTATGATGAATAAACGTTAGAAAGAGAACAAGTTTCATTGCTACAAATAATGGCCCTGCTCAGAAATGTGATTTACATATCAATCTTTCCATGTGATTGTTTTGATGAATATAAGAAAAAACTGTTTTATAAAAGATTTGGGGCCGTTAAAGTCATTAGAGTAATTTCGCCTTTTGGTAAAAAGCGTTTGATGCTGCATATCATAAATTTGATGCAAAAATTTCGAACGACATTAACAATAGATTAAGTTTATGAAGTTTTCCTTGAAGCATTGTTACTAGCAAGGATCTCTTAGCTAATATTACAACCATCGAACAATGTTAACATAATAATTAAGTTAATTAGTATGAGCTGTATCGTGACAAGCAACCTTATTGTTCGAGCCAACCACACACTGTTTTGGTAATATGTGCGTTATACTGTATGTATATAAGCTTCGATGAAAAAGTAGAGTAACTCCCCAGTGGATTTTAATATGTAAACAAACTTTTGCAGATGAGACATCTAATGCGAGAACAAGTTCTACAAGTCCTCGATACCACTTCAAACCTAACTCAAGAAAAAAGAAAAAAGAAAAAACTTAAAATAGCAAAAGAAAGGAAAGAGCTTAGACGGCAACGCATGCCAACACATACCGAGCACACACAACAAACAGTTATTTCCACATTTGGTAGCAACATAACAATCAGTTGCAATAAAGTTGTTGTTGCGGATGGTTCGAAAGCGCTTTTTTTTTTTTTTTCTTTAGAATTAATGTGTAAATGTGTAAACATATGCGAATTAATTGGGATAAAGAGTCGGAAAAAGAACATAAGACAACATAGTGTAATTTTAAATCTAAAAGCATTTGGTTCTGTATTGTGTTGAGATTACATTTTATGTAAAGGAAATCGGTGGAAAAAGTGTTTAAAGCATATTGAAAATAAGAAGAAGAATCAAAATACTTGATTGTCTCTGTGTAATTCCTGGAAGTCTAATGCAAATTTGTTATGATTTATGCTAAATAAGTATATTATGCAGAATAGAAATAAAATGAATTGAAAAAAAGTTACGATGTGTGTGTGTGTGTGTTTTAAAAAATGCATAAAGCAATATGTCATGTTTCCACAAGTAAATCATTTGATTTGATGTATGTACATTCGTGTTTAATTGCACCGGCAACACTAGCAACATGTGCTTGACAAAATGCTGAGTTTATTTAAAACAAATTTCAAAATATTTACGACATTGAATGAGTGTGCATTTAATGCTGAAGTTGTTGTTGTTCTTATTGTGTGTCTCACAACAGTTGTTTGTTTTAAATTGATCGATGGTTTTTAAGATTATTTCAGCAGAAGAGCTATGAATTCAATCAACCGCGATTGATTGTAATTTGTTTGACTTCTTTTTGCCGATACAAACTCGCCATCGTATGTGCGTAAAGTTCGATATGTCGCTGCCGGTTTAATGGGTAAATGTGCGTTGTGCGCAAGGCACATGCCCGTCTCTCCGTTGGAAATTCATGATAATGATGGGCATGACGTTGATTTGACGTTTTTCCAAGATCGTCGCACTGAACATTCAGTAAAATGTGCTGCAACACGAACATAGCACTACTGAACCGTGCTTAGTAAGAAACATCGGTGTTGGAGTTTTCGGTATCGATGATTTAAAGTGTTTTCGTACTAGACGTATGTAGTCGATAGAGTGCTGCGCGCCCGTTGACGACATTCTTAAGCCACCAATAATAATAAGTGTATTCAAGAAATTCTGAAAAGAAAGAAGACGCTGCGCTTGACTAACGCGTGCACGCCTATGAATGAAAAGTGCAAATTAAATTGAAATTGCTGCATATTTATTGCAATTATTGTCAGTCTTTCGGATCCGTCTTCATCTTCGCGATTTTCTGTCGATAAAAGCAAATTATTATTGAATGGAATTTAAAACATTTTACAAGAAAAGTGCAATAAATACAAAGAAAACAAAAATAAAAAAAACGAGATGGCAAAGAGAAAACTAAGAAAACTGAAAGAAATCGTGCTCAGAATTTTTAATTATCAATCGTTATGCAAGTATGTGTAATGCGTATGTGTGTACATCAATAGAAAATAATTTAAAAAAAGTTTCATAGAGTAACCAACTAAAAGCGTGCATTCTTGTCGATTTTGGTGCTTTCCAGCTTATCTCCCTATTCATCTTCAGAAATCGAATTAGAAAGCTTTAACCGTCTAGCCTCAAATACTGACAAAGCATCGGGTTGTGACTCATACATGATCACTAGAAAAGCGAAACAAATTCAAAAACCGAATAGTTTATTATTATTATTATAATTATTTTTTTGAAATTTTGTTTTCTTACTTCTGGGTGTGTAAACGTATTCGTAAGCACTTCATGTGACTTAAATGAAACTCCGTTCTTAGAATTACTGATCCAAATTTGATCATTTGCCTTTTCGGTAGCTACACAGCACATGCTATTAGTAATTTTAGCCAGAGAAGGAAATAGATTTACATAAGATGAGATGAGTGAAGACTTATATTTGACGGGGAGACGCTTCTAGCCGGGGAACTTGCGCCTTTGAAAGCCGATTGTTGGTTTTATTTGGGCAGATCAGCGGTCGGCGTATTCCCAAATGAAATTTTAAAACATTATTTTTCACGTAAAACATGTAACGATTATTTAGCAATCAGCCAGCCCGCTGGTGGTGTTCTCTACCTCCGCCACTTTCTTTTAGAAACAGAAAAGTTTCCATTTAGTTAACATCCTAAAGACTGGCATAGGCCATCGTGCCAAATCTCGATGTGATCGAGATTGCAAAAATCTCGTCTTGCGTTACCTTAGCCTTAATTAACATGTGAACGAAGCAGATGTAATCTCAGAACGCTGTACTATTTTGAGCCTTGATAATATGCACGAGCATAGGGTGCGTAATTTACGTCCACCTCATCCGATCTCTAACTCCTTTCCTAAGCTAAATTCGTTAATTAAAAGTTTCTTTTTCTTTTTGCCTTTGAGATGAAATCAAAACAATTTTCGAAAAATTCTGAGGGAACAATAATGTATTCGGGTGTAAAAGTATAATTATAAGTAAAGGAATATTGGCGGCAAAGTCTTCCGCTAGTTGCAAATGCATTGAATATACACTTAAGTTGAAAAGCACGTTGTCTTCTTAAAGAATATAAACTCAGTTAAGAATACTCTGAAGATTTGTGTAACTTGTGCGAATACTAGTCTATCAATCTTACGTAATGATATTAGTATTTTTTCACGTTTTTCATATAAAAATTTTTGCTTCCAACGATTAGTTGATACAATCATTTGCTCAAGGCTGAGTATGGATTGGAGTCACATAAGAAGAATTGCTATTTATTGAAACTTCAGAAGAGAAGAAGAGAGGCGCATGCGTAAGTGACCGATAGAACTAGTTTGTATCTCCTTTTCTCTCGAAGCATATATTGAAAAAAAAAATCGTCTAAAAACGCCAATTTCTTTCTTCTTATTCAGCTATTAATCAACACTGTGGCTATGACTTAATTACATCAATCAGTAGACAACTTCATAAATATTAGTTTTTTTAAATGTACGTTTCTGTTTTTTTTTTTTTTTTTTTTTTGGAGGCTTAAATCTATATTGCGGTTTTTTAAGAGAAACTATTTACGAATGAAAAAGGCATACACACATTTTTTGACTTCAATATGTCAACTAAGTATTTGAAAATTTGGTTTTTAAGAAAAAGCCGCTTTTTGCCACTTTGATGTTAGATTTCAACAAACATCTCCCGTTACCACGACCATATACATATATACATTAACTGATGTATATATATACATATATATGCATCGACTGAAACGAGGTGTAGATATAAAAATTGACTAAAATGCAAAAATCTAACTGTTACCGGCATATTGATGATAACTTTTTTTTTCTCTCCTTGCCACACGAAAAAGTGGTGAAGTCATAAAATGGAACATAAACTAATAGCACTTTCTGTGAAAGGTTTTAAATATAAAACCGGTAATATTTTCGAATGTCCATCGAGTAGCTGTAAGTGTGTACAATAAACTATGACAGTAATCAATAATATCAGTTATATGGCATTTACCAGAAATTATTTATGTTTTTCCATAATTGTCCTGCATTGCTAATGTTTGTTGTAATCTAAAACAGCAAATCATATTGCCATGACTTTGAAAACATAATATTTAACGTTTCCACTTATATATGTCTTGATTATCGTAGTGCTAAGTATTGGTTTAAGCCCCTTGAAAGAAATATTACTTAATCGATCGACTTTATATAGGAGCTTTAAAAAGTTCCTAAATATTGAGAATAAATTTATTGGATCTCTCGACTTCGCATAGAAGATTTAAAAAGTTGAGATTTTTCGATTCACCGATAAACATATGAAAGTATTTTTGTGTCTCGAGGGCCAGAGATTTCATATATAGTAAATAATCTTTAACGCAATAATACTTCAAATCGATGGTTAGTCGGTATAGGCAAAACACTTACAGCTTGGGCGCGAACTCACTAAAGGGGCACATAAAGGGGCCACTCCTCTCACCGATAGATCATACTGAAAAAAAAAACCAAGATAACATTTGGGTCGAAATTTATACCAAGCACTAATAGTCTGTATCCGCCCCATCCCATAGATTCAATTTAAAATTCAATGCTATTCAGTGCTAAATCCGATTGGATGTTTGGTTCCAAAAAAAAAAAAAAGAACGTTTAAACAATGGGAATGAATATCCATTGCTTAAATGTAATAAAAACTGTTCGAAGCACTGGAGATGTCGTCTTTGATGGAAAAACACCTCTGAGTTTTGTTAATCATTAACGAAAGTGCCTACAAATCTTTGATTCCTTCCGCAGATTTTTTAATCTTATAACCGTTGTCTGCTTAAAGTTCAGTTTTTTATCTCAATTTTGATGAACCCAACAATGCATATATGCTCAGGCCGATGTATATAACGCAATGTAAAACATTCCGATTTTCCTTCCATGAATAAAATTTATATAATTCGTCTATTTAACATATACATGTGCAAACTCAATCTTGGGATTTATTAATGATACCTCCGGCACAGAGTTTAGTGCTTTTTAGACCACTCTTTAAAAGCATTTCAACTTTTTTTTAATAATATCTCGCTTCAAATACATTCGTATAATGTACTTGCCAGTGTTATAGAGTGTGGAACCATTAGGTTAAAGATTTAAAATTTGAACATTTTTATGAAATTTTATTTGCTGTACTATTTGTTGGGAAAATTGCTTTGTATATTATTCATACTTTATCTTGATACTAAAATGTGTCTTGTAGTTTTTTCCTCAAGTTGTTAAAAAATTTTAATTTACATATCACAAAATCCAGTAGCACTGCAGCCGTTTTATGTGCAGTGAATTTTAATTTTTCACTTTTTTTAAATCAAAGATAAAATATGTGCACATACATACATGTGAATGAGTGCAAAATCTTAAATAAGATATAAAAAAAACAACCAAAAAAAAATACAAAAATAAAAATTTAATTAAATTTTAATTATCTTATCTACAACTATTTTTAATCTAGTCTCTGATGTTGTCTTGTAAATGGTTAACGTAGCCTGTTTAGCTATATTCTCTTATCTCTTGATCAGCGATCATTGTCTGCGAAACCTACGAACTCCTCCCTTTTTTCATGTTTTGCTTAAACGAAGGGTAGGCAGTTTTGCATCTGTGAACTATATCCAGGTAAGGGACTAATTCTACACATTTTGAATAAATTCCTTTACAAAAATTATAATGTCTTATAATTTAAGGAATTTAATAAGGACTATCTTAACAATTCTTTAAACACAGTATAAGAATACTAGGGTTGAGTTTTTACATGACCTACGGGTGGGAGATCGTTAATGTAGAAAACAAACAGGTTCGAACACTACGCTGTGATTAATGTGTGACGTAACGGGAAGGTATCTGCATTGGAAGCATTTATTATGAGTGTGTGAGCCTATGTACTTCACTAGTAATAGGGGGAAGCCAGTTGAAAATTTGATCAATTATTCGGTTGAAGCCTGATTGGCATTTAGTTTGTCTGGTGCAATTCTTATACCACAGCGTTCGATTTAATACGAAATAATGCTATCCTGGCTTGCCAAACACTTGCGCAGCATTTATAAAAGTGTTTTGCATTGGTTAAGAGCACACTTTTCATCTTAATAAACTAAAAGGTCGAATTGATTAAACCTATATCTAGCAATGAAATACTTAAAGCAATTGGTGCTATATCTTCTGAAATCGTTCTTCTTAATTGAATCATGAGGGACATAAACTCTGAATGGAAATTTGTCTGAGAGGAGTTTTGAAGGATTATTGCTTGGGTTCTATTGAAGGCATATTCTGCATGTATAACGAAATACAATGCACGGACTCAGGATGTCAGGCATAACGAAAGCTACACCACTATTAACACGTATTTCACTTGCATTTGCGAATATAAAATCTTTATTACACTCTATCTAACAATATAAGCGTTCTTAACGAACACTTTGGAAAGTAATAGGAAAAAATTTTATATATATATATTTCACTCAGAGGATGTCCTCTATTGGTGTAATATGATTATGGTCGGAAAGCAGTGAAGAAAGGGGACAAGAGAGTGAGTAGCGTAGTAGATGTACGTCCTATAGGTAGGCATTATGAATTTACCGACTGAGCATTCACTCTACGACCAAGTATAATCAAACCGTACTGAGGTTTGAAACCGCGAACACCGCCTTTGTAATCGTGACCGAAAATAAGTGAAGAACAATAAGAATAAGATAAGACCTTTGACAAAAAGATTGATTTTGCTAAATTTGGGCCACAATAGCTCGCATTTCTGCTCCATACCCATGTAAAGGCTTGATGGAAACGAAAATAAATAGAGAACTGTGTCGGACGAGGAGATATATAAAATAATTAGTGGTCGAATCTGCCCGATTACGATATTTTTCCTTCCATTTTTGTTAAGTTGTATCAGACTTTTGAATGCCCTGAGAGCATTTAGATTATTTAGGAAACGATTCCAAACGATGACCTAGTTTTCTTCAAAACGGAATATAATCTTTAATCGTTGTCTATAAACTTTTTACATTAAGAATTGCGACTGTCACGGTCACTCAAAAGCTTACATTATTTAACAATATATAAGGGCCTTTGAATGACCAATTCGGCAAACTTGTCTAAAGGTAATCTCGTCCATATAGTGCGAAATAAGGTGACTTTCGAACTGCACTAGACTTTCAAGAGTTTCGCCAACTTCTTACAAGGCTTAGATATTTATTATAAACATTCTCTTAATTAACTGGTTTTTGCGGTATAAAGGCTACAGGTGAACGAGGTAAGCTTGCTTATTAATTTACTCACACTTGTTTTTGTGTGTATCATATTTTTCATACTCAATATTTATATATTTAAAAATCTTTCACCTACAAATATTTTGAGTATAAAAAGTTGTAGTCGAAGATTTCTTTTACGGTATACGCGCAGCTTCTATGGGCACTTGTTATGCTTTAAAGTGTGTCAAAGTTCAGAATATCTTCCTCTCTTACTTTTTCTTTTGCTCTTCTTTCTAATTAAAAGGCGGTACCTATTATTGAACGTATGAGTGCATGCTTGATTTAATCCAATTAAATCTTTATTTGCGATGAAGACAAACACTCATACATACGTTGACGATCACAAAGGAAAGGTCTACCGCAGACATTATTGCCTTCATTTGACATTTGGTGCCTTCCGATTTGTTTTAACTGCGATTGCTTTGTGCGGCGCCTACCGTATTGTTTCCTTAAGTTTTTGGTTTCTATCGTGTTGCTAACCTTTTTCTGCCTTTTTTTGCTTTAATTTGAAATCTTTTCTGCAGTTTTGGTTAATCCCATAAATCATTGCTTTTGTGGACGTTTGGTTTCGTGAACGATTGACATTTATTGCTAAGAATATAACAAAAAGAGTATTTTTTTTTTATTATTATTTTTTTATTAATTTATAGGAAAATAACAGCTAAAGAATTACGCGAAAAAATTGGTACACTTGATAAATATTAAATTTATGTTGACTTAAGTAAGTACATAAAGTCAAGTACAATAATTCCTTATCCTCCGAGGATTATATTTTGCCCTACTTCTTTCTGATCATCAACTATTGCTATATAAGTTGTAGCTGAATATCAAAACAGAAAAAGAAACAATAAAAATTTTTTATTCTGGATAGATAAAATAGCAGACGAGAAAAGTTCCCAAAACAATGTTGGAATGTCCAACAACAACTAAAACAAGCAAAAATTTTATAGCCGACCACGATTTACGGCACTTTGCTTGATGTACTAAATGATATAAAGTAACGACTTGGCGTTATATGCTAGGTAGTCGAAAAAGTAGCGAGATCGGAACCATTTTGCATAGCGTTTGTCTGGGCGTTGTAAACATACGAACAAGCTTAATATGCCCTTGCGCCGCAAGTGATGCGTTCATAACTCAATATTTTTTAAATCATACAAATATAACTAGAGTAGTGCCATTACATCTGACAAATAGTAGTCAATGGCAGATTTCCACACATTCCTAAATGAGCATATGCCTAAGAAAAAAACCTTTATATTCATTTGAAGCTAGAGTCTACGCCTAGCGTATTACAAGTCTTCAAAATTTAAGTTTACTCTCTTCATGAAAGTGAAATATATTCCGTCATAAAAGTTGAGCAATAAATTTTTTACTCCTTACCCCATGAAAAGTCTTAAATCGATGCCAACACCAATATTTATTGTACGACACGTTCCAAAACAAATTACAATTTGCATATAATTTCAACTAAGTAAGAAGCGTGTAAAATTTATTTTTGGTGAAATATACTTTTATGGCGTATGCTCAGTGCCTTGCTAAGCATGCGTGTTTGAAACGATGAATACACAAAAGAGGAAACTTTAACAATTAACAAAAACCACAATCCATTTGTTTACTGTCGAAAAAGTAGATAAGAAAATAAATAAAAATGAAATTAAAACGAAAAACGTGATGTAATAAATTCCTAACAGAATATTGTTTTTTCATTCGAACACACAAGCGCCAGCAAGATTCGTAACAAGCGAACGCTTACTCACTTTCAAAGCAAATAATCAACAGTTTTGAAATGCTTAGAATCACCTAAAGGTTTTTATAGGTTATTTGTTAATTGTCGTTATTATTCTTATTGCGTTATGCTTGTCTACCAAAAGCTTGCAACAGCGAATAGTCTTAGAACGTGAAAAAAACCACAAAAAAAAAAAAAAAAAAAAAAAACGAAGTAAATAACATTTTCACGGATATATAATAATGAAAATATTTTTGTGAAAAAATCGTGAGTTTTTATCGAATCTTTCCATATACCTAACCAGTAAGTTTCGGAAAAAATATTGCAAAAGAAAGAAAGTAAGAACATATATCAATTCCCGCGAAAATGACATATTCATAATATTCACAGCGAACATGTAATTCTCAGACAGCTTCCTGTTCACTGCCCCAAGTGAGAAAAGCAATGGTTTAGCAATGACTATGTTTCAGTTTGAACACAACATGAAAAGTTTATATATTTCTTTTTTATTACTTTCTGCTTAGAGGCATATGCTCAAGGAGAAGATAAAAACCAATGATGACTTTAACACTAGAGAACTACCGATGTGTTACAAATAACTATTTTCTAGCAAAAGGGATCGTTTTGATCCCCTACTTATGTCGACTTGACACAGTCGTATGAAGCCGAACGCATGTTTAATCTGAAAACGGATCCGATCAGTTTACCACATAAAATTTTAATTTCACTCTCTTTCCAATTTTTTTGCAATTTGATGGAAAATATGTCAATGTGCGTTAGAATAAATAGAATCAAAACTATTTTCGGACTGAGCATGAAAGTGATCCTGACGAACGTTTGGGACACTTATTTTCAGAAATACCTTCATAGATTCGAAAGTTGTGGAGAAAGATTACGAGGTTATTCCAGTTTCATCCATATAGCGGACATTCACTTTAACAGATCACGCCGAATATGTAGCCTGACAGTCACAGTCGATCAAGGAATTTTCATGACAAATTTCAGATTGTTATCTTCTTGTCTTCTTGTCGCTGATACTTAAAGGTCTTTCCATATAAATATCTTGAAGCATTATATGCTTTATTACCCTTTTATGTGGACCGAAAATTTAAAGGGTCCAAAGAGACCCATTCGGTAATTCTAGTGTTAAAAGCGACTATGACTTCAATTTAGAAGCGAGGAAATGGGAAAGTTCGATTTGCAAGAATTGAAAAAGATAATCGCGATTGCGATTTTTAAGAAGAATGTTTGATTACACAAAAAGCTAAACTTGCCTATCGCCGATCTATAGCGTTTTTATTATCCATTTGTATTTGTGTTTGTTAGAATTTATTTGACAAAGCTAAAAATATATATATTCTTCTGATTGGATTTCTTAGCAAATTTTTGAGTGTCTTTGTTGGTTGAAAGTGTGAATGTTTATGGCATCTGTGATGATAGTGGCAATTTGGCCATGGCCAATATACTTTATATATTTTCTTTTGAAATCTGTCGGCATTTTCAAAGTGCTTTTTTTTTTTTTAATTGTGTAGAGGGAGCTTATTTCTTTAATCTTTCGTTTAGGATCGCAATATTTAATTTTTAGACAAAGTTTTCTTATGTCAAATATTTACGATTTTTAAAGTCAAACTACGATTAAAAGAACCTTATGATTATACAAAATTCCTACAAGTGCAAGACTATGTTTGTTGCATTTATGAGGTTATGTCTATCATCGAAAATAATTAAATAAATTATTTATTGATAAATAAAAAAGTATTAATAAATGTTTACCACAAATCACGCAAAAGCTAAAGCTTGTAGTGGATATTATCTTATAACTTTCTCCAAAGATCAGCTAAAGAGAAATACTTGATCTTAGAGGCCAATCCAGCCAAATTAGACTCTACTCTAGGTAATTGTGATGGTCTATATATCAATAAAATATTTAAACAAAACCGATGTCTATTTAGCGGAGGCCATTTTCACAACACACTAATGAGTATAAAAGTTTTCGTCCCAAAAAAAAATCGATCGAACGCTCAGCTCAGAATAAGAATGCTTTGCTAAGACCGGCAAGAATCGAAGATAATTCTCTTTGGAAGAAAATCAAATTAGACAATATTGCGTTTGAGTAGAACTACTTCCATATTTAATACGTATTCAAAGACTGAGATGTTCAAAAGGCTTGCGAAGGTTGAAGGCCATATTTTGAGAAAATTGCAATTTTGGGTTTATAATCTATTTGGTTATTCTATACGTAAACTTTTTTGTCTTACTGATCAAAGTGAATAAATTTATGCAAGAGAAGCGTGCAAATTGTTTCAATGCAATTCAAAAATCTAGTCTAATAAAGAAATGATGGCAAAAATTTAACGAAAGAAAGCATATAGTAAGGAAGTACTACGAAAGCTATATTCCCGTCTTCTCAACTCATACCGGGATAAAAAAATTAAAAAGTATTTTGTTGACTTAAAGTGTGTCTGTCTGACACACTTGAATTGAAACTTTTTTTTCTGACCTACTGCAATGGCTGTAAGATGTAGTTCAACGTTTCTTCTTTTCTTGTGCACGTGTTTTGTACCCACCAAAATTTTAAATTCGCTTCTAAGTTGATATTCTTTGGTATGGATGATTATGTTGTGATTTTTAAGTTGTGGCGCAGCTGTCGTAGGCGAATTTTGTATATAAAGCTTCAGATTTCAGTAGCAGTTTTTCTTCTTTTGATGGGTAGGTATTTTCGTTTCTTCTTCCTTCTCCTATTCTTAAAAAGTTCATCTCTGAATATTGATTTTTGTTATCTGAGATGTGTTTTGAAGATTATTTCTTGTATGCTTAATAGCTAGAGTAATTACATTTTACTGATCCCCATAAAAGGCTTATGTAATAAAATTTCTTTTATAAACTAAAGATAAACGAGAACAATTTTTATTACGCATAAGATGAAAAAAAAATTTTTTGTAAAATATTTGAAAAAAAAAAGTTTATTAAAATAAAAGTAAGCGAGTAAATGTTTATAACTAATAAACAAGAAGAAAGTCTGTGCACAGTTAATATAAGAACGAAGGATAGAAAGAAAAAGAAGTAGAGAGATGGTGGCCGCAGCGTATGACTATTCCAGTCGGAATAGTCATAAAAACTGAGTACAGCTACGACCAAAGGAAACTCTACCACACTTGAGATTTGATCCTGCGAACCTTGACTTACGTACTCGACTACTTAGGAGGATTTAAGGCAAGAGAGCTGGGATCTGAAGAAGTGACACATAATGATGTAAATTTTTAATCATACAATCTATTGATCGTTTTCACTACAGGTATTACTAAAAAAGCGAGACGAAGGGCGGTACACGTTAATTAATAGAGGTTTTAGAAATTTCATCTCATATTTATTAACTATCCGCTAAGTTATACATGCCACTGGTCATATAGTTTCAATCTCTCTCCAAGTCTATACAATCGTTTACAAAACTGAGAAAAAAAAAAAAATGAAACGAAACGGTATCGCCGCTACGGCTTGCAATCAGTGTCAAATGTCATTTATAATTAAAATGTTGGACTAAAACTAATCAGTTTTAAACTCAAATCGAAATAAAGCCTTCCATAATTGCTACAAAAAATATTTGTCTTTCCGTGTGTTTTTCAAAAAAAAAAAAAAAAAAAAAAAAAAAAGATTATTTTTCCATAATCTCATTGCTAACCAATTCAAGATAATAAATGAATAAATTTTCAGCAATTTAGATAATGTTACATAATTGTTACGAACGTGAACATTTTCAAAACAAAAAAAAAAAACCCGTTTATAGGCCTCTTTTTTTCTTAAATATCATAGCTAGTTTTTTCAAAATTATATGAAAAAAATTTTAGACAATTTCAAGGTGATTTACATATTTCGAAGAAAAAATTTGAGAAATTTCTTAAGCGTTCATAGTTTATATTCATGAAGTGTTCATAGCTTCGAACTGCTTAATGAAATAATATAACCGGTAATAATGACTTTTATTTTAATTTTCTAAAAATAAATAAATAATTCGATATTGGCTTTTTTGTATCTTTTTTATTAAAAAAACAAAAAAAAACACCAAATAAAATCACAATTTAATGTTTATATTGAATAAGATGTGCTCACCCATAGATTTTACTTGATCTTATAATAACATCATCGTTTAGCTTCAGAGAATGTCGTTAATATCATCTCTTGATGATATTGTTGTTGTTGTTGTTGTTGTTGCTCTTCTTCTTCTTTTTCTTCTTCTTTATTTGATGACTTAGTCAATGGAGCCTACTATTAAAGATCGTAAACGTATATAAATTTACATATACAACAGCTTTGCTTTGCTTATTGCTGTCTCGTCCGTCGTGTACTTCGTAATTGGCTACGAGATACGTGAACATAACATACAAATGCATCTTTTGAATATGTGATCATCGTAAAACGATCAATCAATTTCCAAACTAAACATTAACGATAGTCTTATAAAAGGCGATCACTTCATGAAAAATACAAATATGCTGATTTTGTCGCATTGTTTGTAACGTAAGCACGATTCAATTATGCAGTACCATGCGCTGACATTTCAATCTAAATCAATATAATCTGTCCACTCCTATGTTTCGAGTTTAGATTTTTCGAAATGACCCAAAGGTTAGGATCTCTCCCAAAGAAAATATGATACGAATGCAATTCTATTACAAATAAAAATCTGAAAATCTGTAAGCCTGCAAGTAACTATAGATATTATTCGAAACTTTGTTCGAATGAATGGATGGGTGTTTTGGGAGTCGCATCAGCATCACTTTGATAACCATAACTTCATGAAGTTATAGTACACCACATGTGAAAAATGGTAATCCATAGATAATTAAAAAAAATATATTTATGGCATTTGTTAGCTGAGTAAAGAATTAGTAATTGCGATTGGAAAATGAGCTAAAATTTTGAAAAAGTGAACAATATTTTACTGGATTACTTCAACCAACACGATTGTTTATTAGTTTTCAAGCTATAATTAGGTACATGATTATGGCCTTTAATTAAAATTAAATCGTTATACGACTTCAAACACGTTGCACCTCCCGCTGCTTGTTGCAAACATATATTAATAGGTATTTAAAGCTCTATTTCAAACTTGTATCTTTACGCAACAACGTGATGGCTAGCGTCTGTCTTATGAGTCAGGCGGTTGCTGGACTGCTGATACAGCGTTGAGTATAATGGCAATTAGTTCCAAAGTTCCTCAATTACCCAAGGTTCCACTTCCGGGGGCGGAGGTGTAGCCGCCCTCAATATAAAATCAGCTGGGAACGGGGGCATTGCCAGGTGGACTTAGGATTAAACATACTGATATCGAAACGCACTTGCCAGTTACCTCTCAAGCGACTGCGTGAGATTTTATCGAGTTTGTTGCCACAACGACTACGTCGAACTAGCTATCTCTTTGCTACATCTAACACCTAAACCAGTATTGATTGAGTGATTATTATTGCTACCCATAGCCACAAACGCTTTAAAGTGCGTACGCTGACCACCGCCAATTTGTTTTTGTGTTGGTGTCGTCTTTAAAATTTCATCACGCAGGGCTGAACAGTGAAAATCAATTTCAAATTCCATTATAGAGTAGAATTATATTCGAGCATACACTAATCGGCCTGGTTTGGCAACTGGTATCCAGTAGTTATGGCTTTTTTTCTATTCTGTGCTTAAACACCGGTACCACGACCACGTCCGCGAACTCTACCACTATGTCAACCATAAGAACCGAATCCATCATGAAAACCATCACTGGCTGTAGACACATCGGCCATTTTAAAGCCATAAATCAAGTTATATCGGTGAAACGGCAAAAAGGGGAATGATGCTAAAATTCTTCAAGAGATTGAAGTAAACTTTATCTTTCGACATCGTTGAGGCACTAAACATTAGTCATTTAGTTGGCAATTGAACCATTGCCATAGGACACACGAACGGAAACCTTGCAAAGTTCAATTTGATTTCAATCTGCGAATTCTTGCTTAAAAGAAATGGCACCGAAGCATTTTTAAAGCATGGGTCACCGGCCATAGTAATCTACAGAAAAGATCGTAAAACTACATAAATCGCGACAAAAGTAATGTAAGGTAATGTAAAGATTGGTGAAAGATAATTTTTCATCACGAGCTGCTTCACCCTGGCGAGATGTGGGAACACGGTGTACTCTCAACAACAAATGTGATTATAACGCGTTCAGAATTGACGAATAGGAGCAGAATCGTCTTCCAACATGACAGCGTCGAATCATACGTGCATGGCGTAGTCTGCAAATCTTGGCCTCCAATGCATCTACCAGGATCCCGCGCCCCCACTTTTAGTTTAAAACACAAAAACTAATTATTAGTTGACAATTTATTTTTTCTATATTTAAATAACGAAGTTACTATAAATGAACACAAAACTCATTAGGAAGCATTGAATTGCGCATTTGTATCCTGAATTCTTGGGCATAACGACGAGACCTTTTATCCCATCCTTTCTTTTTTTTTGCTTCTTTTTTTGTTTCGTCCGTTGGTCCGCTACTTAGCTCAGAAACCCTGGTATTAGCAGTGCACTCGTTATAAACCAAATATTTATTTGGATTTTTTTTTTGTACTCGTGAATTTAAAAAATTGTTTTCCAAAAAACAAAAACATTTTTTCTCTTCTTTTTCGTAATTTCCGGTCTACTATATTTTTATTGGTTTTTTTTTTTGTTTTTATTTATTTTATTTATTTTTATTTACTTGTTTTACACATGAAATTCGGTTAAAAGGAATTGATAGCCGAATTCAATCAACTCGTATAAACAGATGTTATGATAAGTATTACGACTAAACTAATAGAAAACAAAAATAAAGAAAAAAATGAAGAATAAATTAAAAAAAAAAGAATAAATAAACATGAACAAATAAACAAGAAAATAAAAAGAGAAAGAGCAAAAAAAAACTCGCACATATCTAGGGCAGGGGCACACCCGTAGTTAGCATAGATCTGAGTAGCGAGTGAAGCACTGAACCGTCGCAAAAATGCAATAGCTTGGCAATCGTAATCAGTGCACAGGAGACAGAACGACAAAGAAACAAGCGGGTCCCAATCCAAACTCCTAAGGGGAAGAAGAAGGAGTTGCTTTGGATTCTTTTGAATTTACATAGCACCTGTATGAAGGAGACCGTAATAAAGAGGCATGTTTAAGTATTGAGCTCAACAAGTTCATTTATAGCCCTTTTGTAAGGCACGAGTCGTCGAGCTCTCTACGCCATGCCATACACGTAATCTTTAGTCGAATAAAACTCTCAAGTCAGTGAAGGAATTTTCTTTTTCAATTTTTGTAAATCGATGAAATACTTAGATAGTGAATGAAATCCTCCTTACAAATAAATGCTTTTTTTCATAAAATTTTATGGGCAACAATGTAAACAATTTGCCTAAATCAGATTGAAGGAGATAAGAGCGCGATACCAAGATAAGCGAATAAAACAATTTAAGATCGTCAACATATATGAAGATAATGCTGCACTTAACCATCGATGAGCAATCATTGATGTACAGAATAAATATATAAAAAATGTTGCAATGTAATTCTGTATGTAAATAATTACAAGTATAATTTTGTATGTAAAGAAAAAAAATTTTTTAATAATGTATACGTTGGTTTTCGCGTCGTCTGCAGTCCATTCATCCGACGTCAATTATGTAAACTGTCCAGCTGGAAGTTGAAGAGAACAGGTATGACAACTAAAAAAATGGAAATTTCCAAGATGGTCTAAAATTGGCTACGTATGTTATTCATGATCAGTGAATTCTTTAGGGCGTATGAGAGCCCTATCGATTACATTGCTTGCTTTTGGTTAACAAAAGTATTTTGCAGCTCATTCAAAGTGTGCCTGCAGATCAAGCTAACTCGTCTCCGATGCGAAACCTTGAGTAAGGTATAAGTAACTCACGGTGATAATGATGCGGATGTTTCGCCATCAGCCTATCTGGCCATCGTACGCAGGAATTTATAACTGTGCCGACTAACTCTTACCGCACTCATCGACATCAACGCCTCGCAAGATTAATACCTTGCATTGGTACACTCCTCAATCCGGATAGTCTAGGCCCTTCTCTGTCGCTCTCCTTTTAATTTGTAAAAGACGCCAGTTTATCTCATTGCCAGGAGTGGTTTGGCGCAAGTATGAACGCAGACGTTCACTCATTGTCCTCCGGCGTTGAGAGGTACACTACCTTCGGCTACTAGTATTCCTCATCGTTGTCTTACGCATCGCATCGCCCAGGCCAATTGAATTAAATGAGTTAAAAGATTATATGGGTTTATATAAAACTTGTAAGGAGGGACAGTACATAGAACACAACCAAAACACCATGAATATAATTAAAGTAGAAAATTTGAAAATATTAAATCTTAAGACGAAGAGGAGAAGTATAACTTCTCTCCTATACATATACGTGAAGAAATGGGAAATCTTAAATATGTATTCCTATATACAAAGTAGAAAAGCACATCTTGTATATATTTTTATATAAATGCAAATCAAACAGGGAAACATAACATATTGCAGATCAAATAGATGAAATGAACCGAATACAGGTCATCCTTTGACCGGTAATAGTGTATTCAACGCCGTCACCTGCCTCGACGTATGGTTGACCATTCGGTCGATAGAAAAGTAATGTCAGCTCGCCATTGTGTGGGGTTAAGAACTTCAAATCCTCTATATGTAAAGCGTGCATGTTCCTCAGGCTCTTGTTGTTAAATCTTTTAAATTATCGCTATGCGGGATCGAGAAAATTGATTCAAGAATTCATCACTTCGCCAAGCGTCACTAATATATCTAATTTTTGATTTGTAAGTTTATAAGAACAAGCAGCAACATCTTAAGAAATATACTTTTCCGACCAACCTGTACCGTGATAGGTGGTTGCAATCGAAATGCATTCCATCTCATGGAAATGTATTCGAATTCAGTTATAAGACACCGCCGGAAGCAGTACGCATAATTTTGTATATAGGCAGCAAGTATGATTAAAGCAATCTTTATCGAAACTAGCTTCAAATGCTGTTACGTGGTAATAATGCAAATAATTATCAATGTTTGTGCGTGTGGATTGTGTTTCATTTTTCATTTACCTTGAAATAGTTATTATTATATATATATATATAGATTGGATGCGAAGAAAGAGAAAGAATGATAGAGCGATATAATATAAAAGCACAAAATAAAATTTATCTGTTATATATCTAATAATATGCCAACAGCAAAGCGTGAAACGCTTGCAGCCCCAAAAAGCAGTTGCAATAATTTTCTTAAAAAAGATTAGAAAAAAATAAAAAAAATAAATGAAAAAAAATTATACACTACACACACTTCAAAGTCCCAATATGTGGTCAAGACAGCGGGTGTTTTTACAGCCAAACGCAAGCACAGCGGGCATGACGCAAAAAAATTTACCTCCTTCCCTCGTTCATAGAGCATAATATGTGGAAGTTTTCTAGTTGCTTTTGCAGTTCGTGATTTTAAGTTGTTTTAACAGTTTTATAGTTAAAATTGTTTCAAGAAAATAAAGAGAAAAAAAAAATTATTAGGTTGTGTTGTTTAGTTTGCAAGTAAAAAAAAAAGAAGAAAAATAAATAAAAACGAGACCAATTTTTGTAATTAGAAATAAATCATAAATAGAAAATAAAAAGTTGAATGAAAAATATTAAATATGTAAATAAACATAATTTCCGTAAACGATCTACAATTCAGATGACATGTTAGATGATTCTGCATGATGGGCCTTACAGTGCGTGAAACAGTTACAATCATCTTGGCTTCAGTTTGTCTGATCTCGAAAATAAGATTTTTTTGGGATGGGACATAACATTAAAGTCATTGTACTGTAATCTTTTGGCAGTGAGTACAGGAAAAGAGCCGTGAATTGAAACAACCATCTGGTACTGTAGCTTCCACATCCATGCACTAGAATGCAACATAGTTTAAATTGAAATTGAATTTATTGTATTTATCCTTCATTTGTTTATTCGTTGAATTAAATTTTGTTGTTGTACGTTGTAAAGTGAATTCAAATAATATTCGATTCTTGGAGCTTGCTGTTCTGTGTTGTGTTGTGCGTTCTAAAGTTAATTTAAGCAATATTTGACTCTTATAGTCGGCTGTCAAAACTCTTAGGCATTATGCGTTCTCAAATTAATGCAAATAATATTCGCTTCTTATAGTTTGCTATCGAATATGTTACGCATTGTGCGTCCTAATCGGAAGTCTTATAGACTTCTTCTCAGTTAATTCAAATAATACTCGACACTTGTATTCTGCTGCCGAATTTATATTTACATACATGCGCCCGTAGTCGAAATCGATCAACAATACACTATACTTAGCAAAAAAAAAAAAATTTATTTTAATTCTATCCTTAGAATAAAATATGATTTGAAAATGTAAGAACAAGGTGAAGATATAAAAATAAAAAAAATAAAAAAGCAAATAAATTATTGAAAGGAGAATTGAAAAGAAAGAAAAAATGCTATTAATTCAAGCGCGTATTGTCGGTATGGCAACAAAAGTACCTTTGAAATGTTTACAAAAACGTCGCAAAAGAAAATTAACGCTTATCCATGACATCTATCATAATAAAATTCTAAAAATATTTGTGTTGTTCGCCTGCATGTTGCATATTTTGCAACATTTAAATATCATTCGTTTCGCAAGTGAGGCCTCTTCTGTAACAACAACAGCAGCAGCAGCAGCAGCAGCAACAACAGTGGCAACAACAAATTCAACAACAATAAATAATAATAATAATAATAATAACAATAATACTAGCAGTAGTAAAGGTGATAATAACTCTTTGAAAAGTAATATAACCACACGAAGTATTAATCATCAGAACAGTTTTAATCGGCGGCAACAAAATGAAATTGTACAAAATAAATCGCAAACTAATAACGATACATTGCAAAGACGCAAACTAAGACGCAAACAGCACACATTTGCGTCAACTTCGATAGGTAACAATCATACGGTCCGCGTAAGACCGGTCTCGCTGCAACAACGTTATAAAGGTAAACGTCGTAAATATATGCGACCTGTGTTGTCGACTCAAAAAAATTCTACCCAAGTTTTACAACCAAAGATTAGTAATTTTATATCAACGCCTACAAGATCCCATCATCATCAGCATCATCAGCATCATCATCATCATCATCATCAACTATTATCATCGCAACAAAATAATCATATGATACAAAATCAACATCAATTCTCGTTTAGTAATCGCTCTTATCATCGTCACGAGCAGAAGCAACAACAAACGCTCTCTATACCGTCATCGACGGTTCGTGTTACCACCTCGATAGATCATGAATATCATAGAAATGGTAGCATAGGTCCTACGACTACAACGCAAATTAAACACTATATCGGTTTAAATTCTACTAACGTTCATCGTGTAGATTATCCGCAGTCTCCGTTATATGAAACGACGAATAAAGAGCATGTCATCATCCAGGGTAACACGGATATTGTACTATATCGTAATATCGGCGCCATACCATGTCCGCCAAATGTGCGACTAGTTACACACCGTGTTATACCTGCTACCGCAGCACCAACAAGGCCACATCGTCAAAGGGGTAAGGAACTAATTGACACAACTATTATGATGTAATTATTTATATAAATATAGGGAAATGTTGTTAAAAAAATTGAAAATTAATTTTAAAAAATTATTTTCACAATTTTTGTCACTTAATGCAATTAATTCATGTATCGAAGACATGAGACATTTTAAGCCCACATAATATTTGAAATGCGAAAAAAACCAAATTATAGCAAACATATGTATAGTGTTGCCATCATTTCACAGAGATATATGTGTACATGGAAAACCTGTTAACTGTCTGTTAAAGTGGGCAGTTGGTGTGTATATAAATATTTTTGCTTACATATAAAGCGGTTAAAGCAAAACTGGACTAAAACAATTGCAATAAAATCTAAGGAAAAGTGATTTTTTACTTGCAACGAACGGTTCCGTAACTTCATCTAATATTTATTTATTTATCTATTTTTTTTGTAATATGATCATTCAGTTAGGGCTTGTTCATTACTCGTGTAGCATGAAATGAGGGAAGAAGAGTAGATAGGAAGGGAGGTGGTGTCCTAGAAGCCTGGCGGCATTATAGATACGACCAAAGTAAACGCCACCGCACGAATCGCGAACTCTGTCCGCAAATTTTGTGAACATTTAAAAACTCTAATTAGATTCGATTAAAATTGCTTGAGAAAGTCGAACAAGATTCGAAGGTTAATACTTTCGAAATAAATTATACTTTGAATATAAATATATATAGAAGAAGGCTTGACTTTATTATCCTAAAATTTATTTGTTTTTTTTTGGATTTGCTTTGCTTTAGCTCTTATCGCCGATATGTATATCACCGATGTGTATATCACCCGTTGTGTCTCGTGCCATAAGTGTTATTTAGTCATACTTTTACGCTGACAAGGCGTTTGAAAACTGGAAAAATGTCTGTAAGAAATTATTTGACAAAAAATATTGATAGAAAATTGAAAACATTACAATTATACATTAGGAGAATAGTACACAAGGCATTTGAGTTCATTACAAAAAAAAAAAAAATGAGATTCGAGCTTTCATCAAATACTTAACATATTAATATACCTTTCACTATAATGAAGTCGTAAGAAAAAAGAAACTTTAAATCTCTTTTAATCGATAATAAAAAATAAAAAAAGGATAGTATGAAGAGATTATATTTAAGTAGAGGACATGTATACCAATACCGTTTTAGTTGAGTTTCTTTTATAAGTGGAATAAATAAATAAATAAATATAACCCCTCTCTTCATACCCTTGTGGTTTTTATATACACTTTTCACATTTTTTCTTAAAGAGAGATCGTGTAGTTATTATTTTATTCATTAGGGGCTGAAGACTATTTTTTTTTTTATGAAATACAAGTTGTTCTCTAAGTCGAGATTTTCATTAATGCATAGTTCGAAAATGTAATGAAGTTCTTCTTCTTCTTCGGCAGGTTTTATCTTAGCGAGGTCTGTTTTGCCCGATCTTCCACTTATCCTAGAGGTAATTACATGCATCGAAACTAATATTTGATAACTTGCTCGCTTCGTTGGAGTAACTGGTAATATTGGCTTATATTGAAAATTCTCCGCGGTTTTTTTTGCCGGATAGCGTTAACGCCTATATATCGGGCAAGGTGGGCTTAAAAGCTGTTATTTTACCTTATATTTTCTGTGCAGATGATTTGCCAATTCTTTGTTCGTGTAAAAAGTTATATTGATTTGAAAATGAGTGAACTACCTGAAGAAATACGCTAAGTGATGCCTTTTTTTGTTGTGAAGAGAGAATGATAAGAGTGAATGAAGGATCCAGGAGTGGTTTGCTAGATTCCACTGCGGAAATTTGGATGTCAAAGATGCATCTAAAAAAATCGATGAAATTATGCAACTGGTGGAGCAGGACCGTCACGCAATCTGTCAGGGAATAGCGCAGGCACTAAACATCAACCACGTGGCGGTTTGCAATCATTTGAAAACAGCTGACTACAAAACGGAGCTCGAATCCGCGGAAAATTTTGAATATGAACAAATACCAATGTGTGTCCTCAAACATGGACATTGTGGACATGAAAGTTCTATTGTTGATGTTAATCGTTCCTTCCATGGCGCACATGGCGTTGCGGAGAACTCTGTCTATGCGAAGGTCTCACCTCGGGTGTTTTCCCACTCTTTTGCATGCTGTACTAGCTCTTCACGGCTTCTACTTTCTTTTGTATTGCTTTTCCGCTTTTCATTTCCCCTTTTTCTTTCGCATTCACTTCGCAGTTCCATTAATAGGCTTTTTATTATTGTGAATATTAAAACTGTTGCACATTTTCTTCATCTAACAGTAATTTCAAGTGATTCTTTCCGAGAGCTGCTTCTTTCCAATAGCGCTCTCGATAAAACGCCAGGATCCTTTCTTCAGAATCAAATTAAAGAACTTTGCACTTCAAGTGCCTTCGGAGACCGCGGTTTAGTCGAATAAGGTTCGGTTTTGTCACCCTCTGTCATAACAGACAATCACTCACATAATGCGAGAGGTTAATAAGTTTCTTGTCTTTTCACTTATCGTTTGTCGATCAAAAGAAAGACAACTTTACTGTTTAATCCCTATAGAAAAATGGAAGGGGAGAAGGTATCATATATTCCCAGAAAGACGTGCAGCTAATTTGTGCACCTTTTCTCCTCCCTTTATTTGCATGTTCTAGTATTTTCGTTGCGATAGACGCTAATGTGTAATCTTCAATCTATTTGCAATAACTTTTAATAAAATTCATGAAAATCAATTCTTTCAAATGCTTTGGTAGTTTGTTTTATTTTTTACAAGATACATCTCATGCTGAGAATAGATGCCATTTTTCAGGTCTTCGGTTGTTTAATTTTTAGCGAAGGAACTTGGTCTAAACATAAACTCAAGCGTTTCACATACTTTAAAAAAAGTGGGCCACGGTCCACCGTTAACTAGCCTACCACACCTTACACTCATTCTTACAATGATTTCTTTAGGCTTTGTATAGAAAGGTGTCCAAAAGATGATTTGAAATGTTTTAAAATCTGCAGACTTTTGAAAGCGAAAAAACAGGATGAATAGACGGACAGTCGGATAGACAGGCGTAAATCGATCCAGAAAGTGATTCCGAATCGATCGGTATAACAGAGAGAGGGTCTAACTCAATTCCTTTCATCTGCACAAACTTAATACACCCTTGTAAGGCAAGTGGTACGTATAATTAATTATAATACTTAAGTTCTAGCAGTGGATAAAAGAACAGAGTAAGAAAAAAAAAAAGGTGCAATTAGTTTTAGAACTGTTACCGTTCACGCTTAAATCTATATACCGTGCGCTAGATATGTTCACAATATCTATTAAATAAGTTATCAAAGTGATTAATGTATTAAATTTAAACTTGTTACGCTTAACAAGCATTTACCTTTTCAAAGATTTAACTGAAAAAAAAAAAAAAAAAAAAAAAAATATTTCAATAATTTATCGGTTATTTTGTAAAACAATTTTCAATTACAATTTGTCTGTTAATAATCATTTAGATGTTGAACGGATCAAAATGTTTAACACATAAACGATTTTTTAAGTTTTTCTATTCCATGACGAAACGCACCCAGTTTTTGGTTTGTGTTGTTTATATATATATATATATATATATACAAGTTGGCTCTTTTGTATTATGGCCATAAAACAGTTACCTTGCATTGTTTTGCTTGTCATTGCTCACTTGTGCTAATTAGTGTCCCTGCCCCATGTCTCTTAAATATTTAGATACCGTAAAGTGAACAGGAGAGAGACAGTAAGTTTCACTAGATATGTGCTTCAATTGTCTCAACAACACTTCATTCAGAAAATCGATGTCAATTTTAAGAAGGAAAAAAATACCTTGCCATAGTTAAAGTTTGTTTAAGTTTCACGTTTTTTTTTTTTTTTTATTATTATTATTATTATTATTGCTATTATTGCTGCTATTGTTTCTCTTGTTGTTGGTGTTGTTTTGTGTATCCATTGATGTTAACGTAAAAGCGTTAATTTAATGGTTACTTGATAATTTGATTTGCATGACGCTTAAACCGATAATTGTTTTCCACTCAATAATGTCGGTGTTTGTTTTAGTTGTTGTTATTAGACCAGATAAATTATATGCATACCGTAGCGAATACGACACATACATGCATTTTTGTTGTGTTTTATAGCTTTTTTGTCACTGTCGAGTGAACCGCCTGTTAACACCCTTTTCGAATGACCATAAACCAGGCTTATTGGTAGCAAATAAATTGTAAAACTGCAAAGTAGGATGAGCACCAGCAACTAAGGCTCGCGTCGCTTCAATAAAGTCAAATATTTTATTGAGATTGAGTTGTTCAGGTATTTCCAAGATCTCGATAGGGTTAGACACACGGAAAGCGGGCAAGATTTGTCATCCGCGAAATATATGATTAATTGTAAGATGTTGTCCACCCTTGCAAATTGAAGGAGTAGGTTTCTTAAAAATCCATTGGTCTATCGCAATGGTATGCTTTTGTCTTGATTTTCCCGTTTTTAAAAATCATTTCCTTTTGGCGCCAAGCATCCATTGAGCTCTTTTCTTCTCATCTTCATACGATCCAAAAGTTTGTTTAGTTAGGGCGTGCAAGTCGCAATCCGAAGGACTCGAACCACACGACTAGTACGCAGTCGGGAGCTTACAATAAAGACTTGTCGTTATTACAAACTATTTTGGTGTATGTACCTTGTATTGTTTGTGAGCTGCCAAAATTTGGTCCGAAGTCAACAACAACACAAAGTGGCGTCGATGATATGGTTTGATGTACAGGTCTTCCTACGAGCAAATTCCGGTTTCATATTTGCTTGATGCCATTTATGCTCATCGTAAAATCTATGTTTATTTCAAATGACCGTACGTGCTTGATTTTTCACACGCATTTTACCTGAGTAAGTCCTTATGTCCTATATCTTCCGCCCTAATTAACATTATCGAAACTTTGAACCTATGTTCAGTTGAACGATTATGTCCACAGAAATGCTACTCTTTTTGCTAAAATGCTTTTGCGAAAGCGCATATTTAAGTTGAAACTATTAAGATGCATCGGTATAGATACGGAAATCTATATAACAAAGAAAAAAAACAAAACAAAAGGAAAGAAATTCATTCAACTATAGCGTTTTCGAAGAAACATTGCCTATTAAAATAAATGCTAAGAAATAACCCACTCTCCGCACAACGCTATCCGGGCAGGATGGATTGATTGTTAGCTTTATTTAGCTAAACAAAATTTAATTATGCGGTAAGAAACATACACACTAACATAAATCAGAAAATTGCTTCAACCAAATTCATGTTTTCTCTAATTGAGTTTCTCAGTACACGCACATATAAACATATAAACAACTTCTCGTAATAATGTTTATTTAAACTTTTTGCTAATTCAGGCGTGAATTTGTTTACCTAGTTCCAATTATATATATATATGTAGTTTCTTGTATGTTTACATTTTCGATAATTTATCCAAATTTCCAATAACTTAATAGGTTTTTGCTTTTTCTATTCTAAAGATCAAAGTAGCACACCTTTTTTTCCTTCAGTCAAACGTATCTGCTACAGCATGATTATTGTATTTAAATTTGATTAAGCAAGAAAGTTGTTCCCATTTTGAAAGTTAACTTTGAGCATATGACATTTAAAGTCACTTCTTTTTTAATTATGAATACCTCTGTTGCTAGACGTCATTGGCAATTGGTGAGCATGTATAGATATCCGATACGAGAAAAATTTGGCGATCATCCAGAAATATTATGGAATTTCTAAAGCACTATTCTCGATATTACAAATGATCCTCTCTAAAGGAACATCTTTTGGAAGACAATTGTGGAACAAGCACTGTTACAGATCACTGGGTCTGTATTGTATTAGTTTCAGTAGATCAGTTTTACATTCGATTTTAATACCCTTAAGAAACTAAATGGAAAAGAGCAGAAAGTTTTCAAAATACATTTGAATGCACTTTTTAGTGGAAATAAAAATTTTGAAGATGTAAGGCATCGATCTTACAAGCTGGGAGGCACTTCACCTACTACGCTTAGTTTATCGATTTGTGTAGTTGTGCAGACGTAATATGAAATAACCGTCAAATATTTCGCTAAGATAACCAACCATTCAGACCTTGAAACCTTCTGAGATGTTTGTTGAGATTCAAAGATCTCTTGGATGAGCCTTAGCGAAATATTCGGGCAAGTGTTTTGCACGTTACTTTTTTCGAAAGCACGACACAAATCGAAACTAGTCTGTAGTGGATGCGTCAACAGTTCCTAATCGAGGTTTCCTAATTTTCCCCAAGAGGTTTGTGCCTTGGAAGACAGCACCGTTTTCATTCATCAATTCTTGCCGGTTTTTTTAAATTATTTAAGCCGGTTAACTGCTGAGAGTATCGATTAGAATCAATCGTTTACTCACGTTCTGAAAGCTTGTAATGTAGTATTTGTGGTTATCCGCTTTTCCACGATTACAATTTTTTCAAGTGTCTTTCTCCCATTTTCCCACTTTTTCCATCCTCAGTAACTTGAGACTTTCGACTTTTTTGATTTATTTAACATTAATATCTTAGTATTTAACATTGTTGGTAAGACTGGAAGGTCAGAGTCAACCGCGTACAGCTTTTCCACAACGATGACCAAACCATTTACAAACTGTTACACTCGATAACATATCTTAAGCTTAAACGCTAGTACGTTTTTCTTGGCATAGGCAGTGCTTTCCGCTTTTTCACTCGAAAATTGCAAAATGTAAGCATTTTCGCGCTAATGCAACTTTTTGTAGCATTTAGTATGCGACCAAGATCAAGTATGTTATACATATTCTTGACCCAGGTGAGTTGATTTACATTCGTCAGTGTATCCGCTGTTGTTGTTGATAGCCACACGTCAAGTTTGAAAAGAGTCATTAATTGCCCACAGTAGACGAAAAGCTATAAATTATACCAATATTTGACGCTTTTTTCTTAGGAGAGCGAAAGAGATAGGGAGGGATCATAGCCTAGCTGGTGCGCGACGAATCAGTAAGTGTTGTGTTTTTACGGACTGAACATTCGCTCTAGGTACGACCACGACCAGATGTGTCCAAATGGCACTGAAATTTAAACTCATGAACCCCGACTTTATATTTGCGAGTCTCATCTACTCGATTATGCGGCTGCTAAAACAATATTGTTTATCTTGATGCGCTTTCAAGGAAGTGCCGTGTCAAACATTATCTTTTAACATTGGAAAAAAAAGAAAAACAATTGAAACTGATAAACGGAAAACGATAATTTTTTCGAGTCCGACAAGATCCCACAAATATAATGATTTCAATCACAACTACTACCCTTTTTATTGTGATCAAATCTTTAGTTTACAAACTTAACCTAATGAATTGTCTAATGAATGGTTAGTATCTAGCCTTAAAAAGTAACACCGATTAAACGAGCTACATGGCGTTTGGAAGGAGAATGTACTCCGACCAAAGAGTTTTTACCAAGATATGCGATTTGGATCTTTTTTTTTTTTTTAAAGAAATCACTTACTTATATTTTCGACATATTATATAACTTAAAGGAAAACATTGCAAGTAAGATATTAAAAATCGTCAGGGGGGATAAATGCATTTTAACATAATTGGACTCACAAGGTATGGAGAGAAACGTTTTTCATTTTATTACCGTGCAGCTGGGTATAAACGAAAATTTTTGTCGAAAATCTTTCGAAATATGTTTTTTTTTTTTTTTTGTTTTTATGTTTAAGATAACACTATGCTTAGCAATAATATTATATGTAGTAATAACATTTTGAATAGATTGGAATTCTTTGACAATAACTTTCTTTGCTATCACTTGTTGAACTGGCTCATCATTTATACACGCAAGTGAACAATTTAATCGTGTATTGCTTTAAAGCTAAAAGATTGAATTCTTCCATTCAGCAGCGTAGACAGACAATCGATAGCAGCGTATAATTGGAACAATGTAAACATAGATGTAAGATGATAGTTGAAAAGTGACTGCAAAGATTAATCGGTCGGTAGAGAGCAAGAAAATAGCTAAAGCTACCGCGCGTCTTTTGTTGCCTGTCTACACTTAAAAGCTTCCCAATGCCGCTTGCATGTGGTGAACGCCTTTCTAGCACTTCAATTCGCTTTACAATTAAGACTTTACCATTTCTTTTTGTACACAGCATTGGTTTGTAATGAACTCTGGCGCCCGATAAAACCGAATTCTTCTAATAATGTTTTTTTTTTTTTGTCTCTTTTATCCATTTTCAAATTGAAATAAAATAATAGAAAACCAATGAAAAAAGAAATTGGTTTTGTATTAATTACAATTTCCTTTCAATGTAGCGACTGTTGTCGTTACTGTTGTTTAGTTTCGCTTAGTTTACTTTAGGGTGGTCTCTATTCAGCTTCATTAATAGTCTATAACAGATTTTCCAATTAAGATATAAACTCATCAAATGGTAGTCGTTGCCTTGACTGTCTAAAGACGAGAAGAAGGTGTGTACCAACGAAATTGGGTCATTTGTTAGTTTCTTTAAAAGGCGTATTTGTGCTTTTTCTTCTCTTTCTTTTCCAGCGCGCTCGCCTCCTATTGTAAATAAACGTTGCGGTTATTTTTAAACTAAAAAATCATGAAATTTTCTTTACATCGAATAATCTTGCAGTTCTGGTTTAGTGAAACCTTTCATGATTGGCATGATCACCATGAAAAAAGTCTCTTTTTAACCTTAGCGTGCAATTGAAATTATCTCTTTTAAAGTAAATATTTACAAATACTTATTTTATAATAGGAATTACAATGTAAACGTTAATTAGAGACTTGCTGTCGTTATAAGCATCATGCAATAGTTAAATGAAAAATTCGTGTCTGTTTGGCTATTACTGTAACTATTTGATAGATATAAGCGATGATCTCCTCCGCACATTCTATTCTTATATAACAAGACAACATGTGGTTGCACTTTAATGTGGGTGGTGAACTTCCGCGCTCAGTATTGAACTAAAACTTCGCCTAAATATTACTTATGGCCAAAACATGTTTTGGATTGACTACGTGAGGCTTTGACAACCCATACACTTTCCAACTCTTACGCATTAGTTTGAGGCGGTTGTCGTCAAAAGTTCGGTATAAGGTTTATAGAACAGGTTAAAAGTTTTTTTTTTTAAAATACGTCACGATCAATCTACCCAAATTTCGCTAAATAATGTTTACAAGTTATGTAAATATCAAACCGGAATTTGCCCTCAGATTGCCATAAGATCAGAGGACATACAGGGGTTTCTTAATAAATTGGATATTTGGCAATAATAAGCGGCCGCAATACGAATACCTTTCCCAACAAGAAAATCTCCTACGATAACGTGGGGTTTTATATCGGCAAAGAGCATTGTTTTTGCCTGAACGAGGCCAAAAGTAGTCTATGTTGAAAAACCCAGCCAGAAAGCTTCGTGCGTAGGTCTACCTGCAACAATCACATCGATTACGGAACTGAGTAGTTTTGACAGGACGGCCAGATTTTGCGTTTGGTGTGAAGAGTGTGGTCTATTATTAGCTATTAGCCTCGTAAAAGAGTTGATAACAACAATTAAGCCTTTCACTCTTCAGAAAGCAATTGAGATAACAAAAGATCGTTTTTTGCATGACACCCGCCCAGCCATCCGTACCGCAAAACCGTTTGGCAGTGTATTGGAAGCATTTTACTGAGAAGCGCTAGCTTCGTCACTAAACTCGAGTTCTTCTGCTTACTTGTATTAATAAGGTACACATTTGCTGGATAGCGCGCCAATTCTTACGAAAATTTGCTTTCGGTGTGGCAACCAGAAACTGTCAAGCAGGTGTGGGATAAATATTGGTGGACAATACTTGAAGTGAAGTGTTTGTTTTCCCACTTTTTTTAAACGTTTTAACGTTCACTGTACAAATCTAGTGGAATGAAAATTGAGAAGGGATGCACTTGGAAATTAACTCCTTTTGGTCAATTATCTCCTTTTACTCTATTATTAAATATCAAATATAATTTTTTATAGGAATTTTAATTATATTAACTAATGCTTGTCTTAATTGTAGTAAAATTAATTAAATATTTTTATTATTGATAAAATGTTCAATTAAAAGAATTTGTGTCATTATGTTCGAAAATTATAATTGTTGTATTAAATAGCAACCAATTAAAATATTTAAAATATTTCCAGTTAGTTAGTTGTTCACATACAACCGAATCGATAATTAAAAAACGATTAATTAAAAATGAAAATCGAACTTCATACAATCTTTTTTACCATAAATACCATAATCACAAATAATATAAACGAAAAAGCTTTTATTCAGCTCAAGACGAATCATTTGTTACCCGCTCTTTTTCTTTTTCTTTTTGTTTTAATGATGCTTTTCGGAGTAGAGTTTTTCTGAACTGATCGTCATGCGCGCGTTTAAGTTAGTTACGCTTCTAACAAACGATTCAATTTCAAAGTTAATTCTTTTCTCGGCGCTTGACTTCTACAAAACTCGTTTTGGCAAATTAGTGCAAATTATTAATTACTTTAACGATATTTTTATTGGATTGGATCAATTGATATTGCTCTTTAGCACTTACATGTAATATGTAATTCGTGTTACTTTGAAATGCGGATTTAAATCCGTTTTGGAATTAAATCTTTTTAAATCTAAATTACGCACCTAGTTGCATAGACTAAGATCGGTCACGTGCATATTGCAATTTGTTTAATTGCTTTTCGCATGGAGTGATAAAGTTATTATATCTTTCAGTAGCGAATGGAGCTCAATAACATTTAACGATAAGTAGAAATAACAGTACATAATGCGGCGCTTACTGCATCCGCCAGGCTAAAATATATATGCTGATAAACTTGATTTTTATGAAAAGCAAAAACGACAAAAATTAATATAACATAACACAAAAGCAGATTTTGGCTACACTTTACCCCGACCGTTACTGAATGAATGAATTGAAAAAAGCATTCTTTTCGTCTTTATATCCAATATGACTACTTGTGCATGCAGTATGCAACACTCAGAAGAATTTGAGTTAGACCCATCTCTTATTATATCGATTGATTTAGAATATCATTCTAAGCTTGTTTATCCATCTGTCCTTTTTATTCTCTCTTTTCCAACCTATCGATGGAAATTTTACGATATTGGATTATGTTTTGACACAAGGACGAATGCTATTGAAAATGATTCGAATTGGGCCGCCTTTTCGAGCACTTCCCATCCTCTCTTTGAAAAGTCGTTATATGAGTAACTGATGTATTAAGCAAAGTGGTGTAGAGTATTTAATGGTGGGCGGCGTTCCACTATAATGTAATGTATTTGGTTAAATCCAAAAAAAAAATGTTATGATATTTATATGAAAAGAAGTTTTCTGCGAATCGTTTTCCACCGCATCGCCTACAATAGCAAAAGCTGAACAATATATTTTTATCTCATCTAATCAACACAACTCTTGTCATTATAAGGATATGAAAATTAAGAAAAAATGAAACTATAGGCAGAATTTTTAGGGCGTGTTACAAATGATATGACAAAAACCGCACGCTTTATGAGTTTATTTGGAAGACGTAACACAGAGAAAAGTAATATGGGATATTGTTTGAAGTTCAATGATGCAACGAAAACATTGAAAAATGAAAATAAAAATAAGAAATCGATCTATTATCTAAAAATAATATTGTCGTTGATGATTAAAGCGTTATTAGAAATAATATTTGAAGTTTAATTAGCGAAGAGAGAGCCTGTATGCACAGAAAATAGCAGACGTCATTCAAACGATTCTATTTTATTTACCGTTAAAAATTTTTATGAATGAAATCTGATGTATGTGTTGGTGGTTTAGTTATAAGTTTCGTTGTAATTTTATGAGTACGACGTGCTTAATTCATGGTGAATGTAGGCGAACACTAACTATTTTGTTATTTGCTGTTGTTGTTTACTTACGACCCACTAAAAGTCTGAATTTGAGTTTCCGTTGTTTATGTGGTCTTAAGTTTTCCGTTTTCTGATTATTTGCTCAAATATATTTAAAAAGAAAAAAAAATAAAAAAAAGAAAGACAAAAAAAAATATGAAGCAAATAAAGTAAACGCCAGAAAAATAACATTGATACATATATATATATATATGCAAAATAGTTGCTGTTATTGTTGTTGGCATTGTTGTGACCAGACTGGTTACTCTTGTTGCTCATGCTTGTGGTGGCTTATGTGTGTTCGGCTTGAATGGTTTCTTGTCGGATGAATGATGTTGGTTTTTTTACTTATAAACAGTTTTGCCTACAAACGATTGGATGCTTTTTTTTCTTTTTTATGCTAACAACAATTGTTTATGTCGTCGTTTATGAGCTTATATATATATATGCGTGCTTTCTTGACGGACTAGTTTATGACGATTTTTATGAATTTAAGCGTTGTGTGAGTTTGTGAGTACATTGAAATCGTCTGCCAAAAGTTTATTACAACTCTAGTCTCCTGTTACGACGCTTCATTTTAAACTTATGCTAATAACGTTGGTGTGTTCAAACCTAACTTTTAATGTGTTAGGTCTTTTGCAATTTTATACTTTTCGAAATTTTATTTATCACTTTTTCACTTGTACATAAATGCATGCATTAAGGAAAACGGAAGAGAAAATATTTTTCAAGTATTTGTGCTTTATATTGCTTCTGTCCTATTGAAGCAAAGTTTTTTATTTTTATTTTATGTCTTGAAATTAAGCTCTTTCATCAAATACCTAACCAATATATATTCGTTCATAGCTTACGAATATGACGAACGTTTGGCCGAAAGTTATACCATATAACTGCTTTCTTGTTTGTTTAGAAATGACTGAACAACTGTTTTTGTTTCATTTTTGTTTCATTTTTTTTCTATCCATTTCATCAAAATGAAACTTTTTATAGCGCCTACATTGCCTGTATTAAGTTAGCCAGTATACTTTACCATCAATAATTGAGACCCATTCAAAAATGTTGTCTATCTGTTTTTGTTTTTATTTCATTTTTATAGTTGAAAGCCCGCTTTTTTAAAGTTGGCTCATTCGATAAAGCCTCAGTCAATTTGGCGTCTTTTGTCCGCTTTGTTATCGTTGTTTTTGTTAGTAGTCTTTCTGAGGCCTAAATGTTTTTTTTTATTTACGGTTAGTTTTTCAGACGCCACTAACTAACTGCTGCCCAGTCACAGTAACCGACAATTTCATTCATGTATATATTTACATACATATATATATGTAGATATATATATATATATATATATATATATATATTTTTGAGCGACACACTTACGCCTGCCTCACTTTTTATGCCTGTCTGATCCGTCGTTTGTCGTCGTGTACCTGTTGTCGTTTTTTTGTTGCTTTTTTTTTTTTTCTTTTTTTTTTTTAATTTTTATTTTTTATTCTGCACAACGTTGTCATATGCAAATGAATTCAAGTTAAGCACCGCAAATGCATTTGCCGTGTGCTGCTGCCTTTCTTTCTTTTTCTGGTCTCCTCGTCAATTCGCACATTGCAACATATTCGCCACTCGTTGCTGCTGCCCATACACACTCAATAAGAGTTCCTTCAACTGTCGTTGTTGTTATTGTTGCAATTTTCTTCTTATTATTATATTTTTATTTTTTATTTTTATTTTATTTTTTTTAATGTCTGGTACATTTTTCTTTCTATTTCTTCTTGGTTTGGCCAAAAACGTGATCGACTCGGTGGGTTGCTTGGAAGTAGAAGAAAAAAGCAGCTCATGCTGTTTCTTCTAATACATTTATCAGACTTTCGCTTTTTTGACATGTTTATGTTTATGTTGGCAAATGAAGAGTAAATGAACTTTTTTTTTTTTTTGTTGTTGTCTACTTTTAGTGCGGCACGATGTATTTTGTATTTAAATTTCGGAAAAAAAAAGAATTTTTTTTTTTTGTGTAGGTGTAAAGGTCAAGTTGTTGGCGTTCTTTGAGAAAATTTTATTGTTATTTTAATTTTTAAATACTGTTAGTAAAGTTGTTTACTTAAACTAAAGCAATGTAATTCAAACATATATAAGTCATATTGAAGGTAGAACGCGTCGATTAACGATTTTATTTATCAATAAAATTTGAAAAATCGACCAAATCTGGAATCGATTCCTTCACAAGTTAACGTTAACGTGACAACGCGAAAGTTAATGGCATATATTTATATATTTTTTTTAAATTCAATAAAGGTAAAAACCGTTAGGTTACTTGTTGCCTGTATTTTTATTTCCAAGGATTTCGTTATATATTCTTGAAGTTACTTTCTTGGGACACTCTAAAGTTCTCACCTGGTTTTGCTGCAGCTTGTTTATTTGATAAAAGGAGACGTTTAACACACGACAATTTTGCAAAAGTAGCTGCGGGTGGATAATTTAGGCGCTTTATACTTGCCTACCAAATTTCTAAAGTTTTTTAAAAATAGTTCCGGAAAGCAAAAGTTGAATGTGCTCAGGTTGTTTGCATACTATTTTCATATAGGTTTATGAGGGGCCCTCAAAAATATCTTAGGTTTCCTAATTTGGACGCGAAAAATTTTCCAATGCGAACCTTCTATTCGTGTTAGCTGCTGAACAGAGTTTCTTTAGGTCGATTATCGAGTTCTATTAGACCGTTTAAAAGAGCTCTGTTAAGGGAGTTGGTGGGTGTCTTTGCTTGTTAAATTCGAATTTATCTTCACTTCCTCTGTCATTTTTTTAATTCAATCATTGCAGGGATGTTTTTGATTGTCCATACTCTACCCTGATGTACCAGGATTCTCTTTTTGCCTAACTTGGTTTTAATTAATAGAGAAGTTTCATGTAATGACTTTGTTTTTAATGATTATTAATAACCCTACTACATTCCAAGCTAGAAAATAGGCCTAACGATGTTAAGAATGGTTAGCGCTACGTACGTAGGAACCTTTTCTAATAAGCTTAAGATTATGTTTTAATATATTTATTGTATTGAGTAACTCACAATGTAATTCAAAATGGAAACAACCGGCCTTACGAAATAAGATATTCTTCCGGATTGATTCTTGATTGGAATTATTTCATAGATAAGTTATAAGTTAAGGTATGAACACGCGTAAGGTATGAACAAAAATTTCGTTTGAAGGCTCTAATATGGACCCTACAAACACCAGCATGTCATTATGAATCTTAATTACGAAATATTGGATGTAAAAGAATTGGTTAGTCTTTCGTAAGGCTCTTGTAATAAATGTGAAAAAATACGCATATTGGCGGACGTCAGCTAAATACCCAAAACGTAAAGAAGCATTCGCGGATGGATGCGCGATCTTACTACAATCTTACTACGATTTAAAAAGAGGCGTAAATATCTTCTATCGAAGATGAGGATCTACTACTCTTAAATTGGCCCAATGGTTTACCACTAAACTAAAAAATTCTTTAAACATAACGTTTTTTTCGAAATTGCTCCAGATTTTTGCACGTTGCGGGCAGATGTAGTCCACTTTTTACGGTAATTTTCTGAAGTGACGGAAAAATTTCGCATATTTTCAAATATCACCATTGTGTCTTAATTTTTCGGACTTTGGGAATTGCCACACAAAAGTCGTTAAACCAAGAAGACTTAATATGATCGGTATATTCTAGCAAAACCAGTATATGCAGAGGAATTTATGTGAAATATTTAAAGAAGAAGTTTCAACAATTGATTAAAAACTTTTTAAATTCAATTTTTTTCCCAATTTTTTAAAATAAATTTCTAATAAAAAATTGATTTTTCAACTTGCAGAATGTCAATGCAATTCTCTTGGATCACTCTCAAATGTCTGTGACAAACGTAGTGGCCAGTGTCAATGTTTAAATAATGTTACCGGACGGCGTTGTGATAAATGCAAGTCTGGTCATTGGAATCTAACACAAAATGTCGGTTGTCTTGATTGTCTTTGCGATGCGGCTGGTTCAAGGAGTCACGAATGCAATCCATGGACAGGTCAGTGTGATTGCAAAATTGGAGTAGGTGGCCAACGGTGTAATGAGTGTACGGACGGGTTTTTTGGTTTCTCTGGTGAAGGTTGTCAACGCTGTACTCCTTGTCCAGGGGAGGGTCAAGTCTGCGACGCTTTAAATGGACGATGTGTGTGTCCACAGAATACTAAAGGTTTGGGTTGCACTCAGTGTATGCCGGGTACTTGGGGTTGGCAAGTTCGTCTCGGTTGTCGCGAGTGCCTTTGTGATCATATTGGATCAATAGGCCAATTGTGTGAACCCTCTGCGGGACAATGTCAGTGCCGGGAAGGTTACGCCGGCCGACAATGCGATACTTGCGCTGTGGGTTATTTCGGTTATCCGGAGTGCCGACGCTGCAACTGTGATATAGACGGTTCATTTATTCGCACGGACGGCTTAATAGCTTGTGACGCCAATGGACAATGTCCTTGCAAAAGTTTGGTGGTGGGCTTAAAATGTGACACCTGTATGCAATCCACATTCGGGTTATCCTCTTTGAATCCCGAAGGTTGCACGAGGTGTTATTGTTTTGGTCGATCAGCTGAGTGTGATCAAAGCGACTGGTCGTGGGGTCATGTGCGCATGGCCGAATCACGAAATCTTAGTGTTCAGTATTTGCATAGTTCACATATTACTACCTCGGAATTTGAATACATAGTGGTGGTACAGATGGCCGGTAGTAATATGTATCGAGAAGATGCGGATATTCAACATGTAAATGGTTTGAATTTGGTACCGAAATCTACGGGAAATGTAAGCATTGGTAGCTACACCAATTTGTACTATCCTCTCTACTTTCAACTGCCTCCTCAATTCTATGGTGATCGCACCAATAGTTACGGTGGTAATCTTTATTTTACCTTACTAACGGAGGGGGCAAATACTCCTTTGGAGCGGAAAGTATTGTTTAGATATCCTTTGGTCCAGTTACATGCTCATAAAAAGCTGATTTTGGACTTCTACGAATATGACAGTTTTGAATATTCGCGAAATATAACGCATAAGGTAACTTTACACGAGTCCTATTGGAAATTACATCACAATGGACAAATAGTAGATAGGCCAATCATGATGGCTGCTCTACAAAATGTTAAGCATATATTTATTAGAGGTTCCTGTTTCGCTGATTTTACGGAGGTTATGTAAGTATATGATGTCGAGTATGATGTATGAATTATAAAGAGGTCTCAATAAAAATTTTTCGAAAAAGATTACAAAATGTTCACATGGATACGGCTATTTATGTTCATGGATCCACCAGTATGATAGCAAAAGGTGTAGAAAAATGTATTTGTCCGAAACGTTACGATGGTCTATCTTGTCAAGATCCGAGTCAGGGATTTTATAGATGGCGCAACATTACGGAAACAGACACCAGCTTTATTGAAGATCTAATTGGACGGGCGGCACCCTGTCAATGCAATGGCCGCAGTTCAATATGTGATCGCGAAACAGGTGAATGCATGGTATGTTTACGGAGGAAAAACAAAGAAAAACTTTTCGATTTAAATAAAGCTTTGTGCTTTAGAGTTGTCAAAACAATTCAGGAGGACGCCATTGCGAGCAATGTGCTGATGGTTATTATGGTGATCCTGCATCAATACATGGTTGCCAACCTTGCCCTTGCCCTGAAACTAGTCGCAATTTCGCTCGTGGTTGCACAGTCTGGCAAGGAGAAATTAGTTGTATATGTCGTCCTGGTTATACTGGTAAACTTTGTGACCGATGCCGTCCTGGGTATTTTGGCAATCCAATGTTTTCTCTGAATAGTACTTGTGAGCCTTGCAACTGTCACTTAGAAGGCGTAAGTAGGGACGGTTGTGATTCTTTAACGGGTCAGTGCTTTTGTAAAAATGGAGTTACAGGCCTTAAATGTGATAAATGTTTAGCAAATCGGTACCATCTGGAAGAAAATGGCTGTAGATGTAAGTTTAAGCTTGTAAAGAAGTCCTAATAAGCACTCTTATTATCCATGCCTCTCTATATTTCTCTTGTGTTACTTGCGTTACGAAATGTAGTATGCGATAATTGCACCTTACTGTTATTGGATTACATACAGTTGATAGATCATAAGCTGCGACGCGGCTTACATAACATGGATTTAACTGGTATACCCGCCCCTTACCTAAAAGTTGAAGAATACGAAGAGCAGTTTAATGCCTTAAACGTACGGTATCACGACTTTAATGATGCCCGTGTATTGTTGATGAATTACGATACTGAAGCTTTGGTTAAATTAGATGCTCATGCCGAAAATCAAAAATTTCAAAACCGTAAAACATTAGCTACCGCCCAGAAACGTTCTGAAGCAATTTCTATTCTTCTTCGCGATGCTACTGTACTCTATGTAGACATAGAAGCCTTGAAGGCTGGAATTTTAGAGAGTGTCACTAGACTTGATAATTATGGCTCGGAAGCTTATCATTTGAGTTTACCGATAGCTCTTCAGCAAGCCCGTTTCTATTTGGACTCGGTGAAACAACATAGCAATTCGTTGGAAACAATTCGTACGGCGACTTCTTGTGCTTGGCATTACTTCTACCGTTTCGGCAATGCGTCCGATTCAGCTTACGATCAAAAGGCTAAAGTTGAAATGTTTTGGCGCGACCTGAACCACACAAATTTTCGTCTTTCTGATATGCGTCTACAAGCTGATCGTACAGTAGACAAACAAACTGAGATAGACGACATTTTGGAACATATAAGAAATTTGAAAACTTTAGCTTTAGACGATTATGCACAAATCAAAGAACTAAATATGAATGTGGAAGACAAACTGCAACAAAATGTTAGACCACAAACTGAAGTGGTAATTGAATTGAACGTGGAGCGTTTAGAGCAAGTGAGTGGAATATTAGATAAAACAGCTAAACTGAGAAATATGTTGAACAATAGCTTGGATGAGATTGAGACTGTATACCGTGAAGTACGTAAACACTGGCTACCCAAGTCCGAGAAGCACGCTGTACGTTTGTGGGAAAGGTCTAATGAATATGCAAGACAATTTCAACCCACCAGAAATGGTGCGCGTATAGCTATGTTAGCTAGGTAAGTAAGCTTTTTTTTCAAAATAGAAAAGTTATTGAATAATTTTTGAAAAAAGTTCGGCTCATAAAAACATCTCGGACGCTATAGAAGCCGCCCGTCAAGCTTCTCTCGAGGCTAAAGAAAGAGTGTACGCGGCCGAGAATAAATTGTATCCGAAAATGCATATCTCCGTAATTGAGCGGGCCAAAATGTCTTTAGAGAAATCTAATGTTTTAAAGAATGATGCAATGCAGGAAATAAAAGATACAAAAGGTAAAGGCTTTAGATGAATATAAGCAGAAAAATTCTCTCAGATTGTGATGTTAATCAACCTTTAGCTTTGAAACAACGTTTAAAGTCTCATGAAGATAAGGTAGAAGCCATTAAATCACGTATAATGGAAGCTGGAGTACGTACTAACAACATATCGTCGCAAGTGCAGCCTTTACAGCGTTCTCGGGCCCGTAAAATAGCTTCTGAAAGCTTAGACATTGCCATAAAAATTAGTGAAGATATGCGCGTGGTGTCACGGCGCACTCATGATTTGCATCGAAATATTTTGAATTTGCGTGACACAATGTTTTTATTGGAGCCAGACTGGGAAATCAAATTGGGTATGGCCGAGGAAAATATTTCGCTAACTAAAACGAACATACGTTTGGCGAACATTTCCTTGTCATATATTGAACAGCAAGCTTCTAAAGAACGTGCAGGATTTGATGAGTGGAATAATACGATGGGTCTGCAGTTGCAAGAGCTACGTGATATAGTTGCCAAAGCGAAACACGCAGCTGAAGGAATTAAGATATCGGTGCAGTCTGGAGACGTTCGATGCACGAAATCTTTTCTGCCCGTTTCCTATGGTTTAACAACTTCAAATAATATTAAGATAAGTTTTGCTTTAACCAACCGCAACGGTAACTCGCCTCTCCTATATCTTCAAGGCATGGACGGTCGGTATATAGCTCTGGATCTTTTCAAGCGTCGCGTTAGATTATTGTGGAATTTGGGTGGTTCGACAGCAATTATAACACATCCTTTGGAAGTGCAAACTCGGGAACTTCAAGAAGATGACGCCTGGTATCACATTGAAGCCAATCGTACGCTTAATGTAGGGACTTTGCTGGTCAGACGCATGAGTAATTATGGCAGGCTCATACCTCAAAATCCGGTTATCGGTTCTTCTGACTTGGAATTTACTCGATTCTTTCAAACTCCTGAAGAACGCACATATATAGGAGGTTATCCAAATTTTATACGCACAAAAGATTTGCCATTTAGTTCGGGATTAAATGTGGTGATCCACAAGGTAGAGATTGATGACAAACCAGTGGGTCTTTGGAATTTTGCGAGCAGCGATGGGAAATGCACAGGTGCAATGATTGGAGCCGAGGAATCTACTTCGTCGTCGGTAGCTAGACATTTCAACGGTATCGGCTACGCGGAAGTGAAAAAATTTCGACCACGACCCTATCGCAAGAATTTGTTTGCTTTGCAAATGACTTTCAAAACGTTAGATGAGAACGCTTTGCTTTTTTTAGCGGTTGATGAAAAGAATGTAAGTTAGCCGTGCCCAACAAGCACAGCACGAAATTATATAATTATACCATTGTTACCTATATTTGTAGAATCGCTCTGTATCAGTTACTCTCAGTCGAGGTCGTATTTTGTTTCGCATAGATTATGGCGATGAATCGAAATTGGAAATTAATACCACCAATAAGTATAATATCGGGAAATGGGTTAGAATTGAAGCGGCTCGCGAATTTGTGCCCAAACGGGGTACAGAAAATAGCATATTACGAGTAAATAACGAAAGACCTATAACCGGTTCACCTACAGTGCCTATCAAGAGTCACATGCTACCTGATCTTTCGAAACCGATTTACTATCTAGGTGGTGTGCCGCCTGGCTTTACTTCGGGTACCTCGAAAGCACCTGGGGCTGATAATCCATTCCTAGGTTGTATGATGGATGTGCAAGTCAATGGGGAAACTTATGATCCTCTGGAAAGTTCCACATTTTATGGCGTAGAGCCGGCTTGTAAGGAAATGATTACCAAGTATGTTTGGGCTTAAAGTGTTATATTTTTTTTTTTTTTTGTTTTTTTTTAATTACCTTTTTTCTCTCTTTTAGAGCTGGATTTATAGGTCAAGGTTACTTGGAGATGCCTTCTCAGTCTTTACGCAAACGTGCGAGCACTGCATTCGTCTTTCGTACTTTACAGAAGGATTGCTTGCTAATGCTTGCCGCCTATCCGCCCGAAGTTCAAGATGATTACGACAGTAAAGATATTAAAGGCAATTATTCCGTTAGTTTAATTGGTGGCCACCTCCACGTGTGGATTAATTCCGGTCGAAGCCTGATAAAATTACTATCGAACGTTACTTTAAATGACGGTGAATTTCATTTGGTCAATTTGCTTAAGAATGGTCGAAAATTTGAGCTAATTGTTGATGATGAGCCACAAGACAGCAAAAATTTGATGGGCTCGCCAACTGTTGTAGGTATGCCGCGTGATGCTGGCGGCTTATATATAGGCGGTGCTCCCTCTTATGAAGAATATATACCTTTGGCTCCGACCTTTACAAAATTAGAGGGGGCATTACGCGACGTTGTTTTTAATAATCGTACCTTAAACTTTAATCAGGCTGTAAGATTTGCTAATGTTCAAATAGGACGCAACGGTCCAATTATGGGTAGTGTAAATGGATTAAATGACATTCTCTTAAAGACAGAACCGATGATTGGTAAAAGTTTTACGGCCGCACCAGAAGGATGTAAGAGGGTGAGTTGTAAATTTTAATTAAGACTTTAATATAAATTCTGTGGAGGAAGTCGCTAACTATAGTGATGCGTATTTAAGAAAACGTTTTTAATATAATCATAAGGGCGTCAACAAACTAAATAAAAAAATTTGTCAGTCGATAACTTGTTCTTAAGCAAACCTTAAATGGCAATATTAACAATTAGTTAATTAAGTTTTATTCATATTTTATCATCAATGTAATTAATGTGATGTATGTACGGCTCTAAAGGTTGTGGTCTTGGCTAAAATCAATTTTACGTAGTTATATAAATGTTTTTGTAAATATTATCATAAATACATACGTTAACGAAATTGCATTTAACCCATTCATCATCACATTGCTTTTTGTGGGTGTTTTAGCTTTTTATATATAATTCTCATAATTAATGTATTCTTTCATTCATTTTCATAGACCACACGAGACAGAGAAACATAGTTTTTCTTAAATTTATTCTAAATTTTTTAAAATATCCTTTTCGTTTAATAAAACATAATTTTATTAAAATCAAAAACTGATCAAGCGATTTGTTGTTTCTTTATACTTTGCATCAAAATTAACATGATCACTCATTGGTTTTAATATATACATAATTTAAAAGGAAAAAAGCTCAAACTAACACAAAAAGGTAATGAAATGAGACAATGATATCATTCTCACGAATGATTTTCATAAATTTGTTTCCAGCATTTCGAAAGTGTTGTTTTTCGCTAATTTATCTTTGGAAAACTTCTACATTGTTTACAGGTTGGCAGCTATTCGTATGAACCGAACGCTTTCAAATTTGGTGATGAACCGTATAGTTATGCACAATTGCAGGGTGTCTATCGCAACTATTGGCAAAAGAATTTTCAAATTTCTTTCGATTTTCGTTCCTTTTATCCGAACGGATTGATATTTTTAGCGCCTGGCCTTAAAGAGAAGCATAAGCATTATTTAGCTTTGGTTCTTAAAGACGGTCATTTATTATTGATTGTGCGCGGTCGACGTCGTGAAGAGTTACCTCTCCATGCCAAATTAAATGATGGGGAATGGCATCATGTTACACTGCAATGTCAAGATCGTAAGGTCACCATGTCGGTAGAGATTGGTCGTACAGATCAAAAAACATCCGCGCAAATGAAAATACCAAAGAAAATTGCAGCTTCACATCATGTTCTTGTTGGTGGTTTGCCGGAGAATCCACCGAAAATGCCTACTGAACTTCTAATGAAATTAGAACCGTTTAAGGGTTGCTTACGGCGTTTTCTCATAGGTAACAGTACACAGGACTTGGCAAAGCCTGGGAAACATTTACATGTAGGTCAATGCTTCCCGAAAGTAGAACGAGGTTCCTACTTTCCTGGTGACGCCTATGCCGTATATAGTAAGTTGTGCTTTCAAACTTGAAAGGCATCTACAGCACTTGCAGAGTTTCAAATGAGGGAAAGAGCTTCTTTTAATTACATTGGCATATTGCTAGTGCAAAAGCTGCACTCAAGTTGTTGTTGTCTTTTTACGTTGTATTAAGAAAATCTCTTAAGAGATCAATAAGTAGATGCGGGAGCAATTTCTAAGCAATAGCGTAACTCTGTCAGTGCTCATGGCGTAATATCAGTAAAGTAAAGCTAGTTCCGGCTATTTTGAAGGGAATTGCAAGAATATCTTATATTGATTGCTTAGAGAAAACATTTTCAATAAAAGGAGCCATACATTGTCGCTATGATAGTCGAATATCATTTATCTTTACTTCGGTTATTATATACCGCTTGTGTGAACAGTGAGGTATTATCGGAGACAAAACGTTTTCAGATTTTATTGATAATATATGGCTGTGAGCTCTGAAATTCGTTCAAGTGCTGTTGATGTCTCCATGTAATTGAATTTCGCAAAATGTAATGTTCGTCGTTTTCCTCCTTGTTACTTATTTACATTCTGAATAGAAAAAAATTTTCATGTTGGTAAATATTTGGAACTTGAAATGGAATTTCGTACATCTGAGTTGTCGGGTATTCTCTTAAGCATATCTGAGCCTACCGGTTTTCCTGCTTTATCTTTGGAACTTTTCAATGGAAATGTAGGCATTTGTTTATATGAATCAATTCTCGTTTTAAAACTTTAATTAAAAAATAATGTTTCCTAGATTGTATTTTCTTGCGATTTGGGTGATGGAAACCCTTTCCGTGTTGAATCTTTACTACCCCATAAGTATACATTGTGTAACAATAAATGGCATAATATATCTGCTTTATACGATGATGAACAGATAGCTTTGCGCATAGATCAAATGCCTGCAATAATGGCGGTATCGCCCCAGAGAACAGTGGGAAAAGTACAAACTAAATCACCTCTTTACATAGGCGGTATACCAGGTAAGTTGCAAAGAGACAACAAATTTCGTTTATGTTGCAAAAATTACATCATGATTATGTGTTGAAAATCGATCGCAACATCTTGTACATTGTACACTTTTCATTCAGGCGAAGTTAAAGGCTCATCTGTCAAAAAGTTGGCAGCTTTTCACTGCCAAATATTGAATATTAAACCATTTTCCCGTTTCCTCCCTTTCGTAGGCTCGGTTGTAGAAGTAAAAATTCAAACCATCGGACGAATAAACCCAAATTTTTCACATCAATTTACTACACCGAAATACCATTACTCAGGGATCTGTGTAGGGAGAATCTTCTTCAAACTGTAATTTTTTGAAATCCTTTGAAAGGTTATTTTTTGCTTTACTTTACTAACTTATTTAATCCACGACCATATTAAAGTGCAATTAAAAATTTCAAGGGCACAATTTATAATTAACGTCATCGAATGGGTCAAAAGGCGCTACGTTAGAGACATAAAAAATTCAATCGAGCTAATTTCAAGCCCAAACCAAGGCACTAAATTTCGTTAAATTATCTTAGAAACTGCGAACTGCAAATATATATCGGCAGACATCAAACAGGTGGACGGACCGACATATTGAAATCGATTCAGAAAGTGTTTCTGAATCCATCACTTTTAATAAAAGCCAATGTATGTATGTCTGGATGTGACATACAAAACACAAAGCACAAACTTACCACCGGTGGTGTAAGGTATCACGAGGTATCTGATATGCATTTTTAAATGTCATAAGCATAATAGAAGGGTCATTCGGTAGCACTTAGTTTTCTATTCCTTTACACTTTTAAGCTTGAAAAGTCTTAAAGATCCAGCCAAAGAGAATTTTCTTTCTCCCTCTCTCTCTCTCTCGCTTTTTTTTTTTACATACTTTGTAATTTAACTTTTCTTTTTCAAGAAATTGCTTCCAGTGGTTCTCTGCTAACACGAGAAAACTTTAAAGGTTGCATACGCAATGTTTCCATACGTAATGAACGGCGCGACTGGATCGATATGGATAATTTACATAATGTATTATTAAGCGAATGTTTAGTAACTGGTAATAATGCAGACAGTTGAGAAATTTAACAACAGGTATGCCAAATTTTATACTTTGTATTGTGTACAATAATAACTCTTTGAAAACAACAAAATTGTGATGTTAAACGAACTTAAGATAATTTAATGCCATATATTTAATGTATTATACTTATTCATATATATGTATATATATATATGTATATATATATATATATATATATATATATTCATGTGTGTTACGCTTATGATGTTAGGACTACGACTGTGCGAGCTTGTGTAAATATAGGAAATTAAGACCGAACGAAGCAAATTATAGTGAAACGATCATGATTAAAATAAGATTCTCCTTTAGTGTGTTTAATAAAATATTGTTAAATGTGAAAACCACTTTTAAATGAGTTAATTAATTTAATCAAAGTCAAAAGATGGATAATTTTGTATAAAATATTTTTCCTCAAAGATCAATGGTACATAAAGTTGTAGATAATGTTATTCTGTTTTTCGTGGATCTGGAACAGAGGCTGCAGCAAAAAAACCAAACGGCAACTTTGCTCAGATTTAAAAATAGATAGTAGTGTTGTCATGGCTTATCAGTCGTCGCCTAACAGGTACTTATGGATATTGCCTTTCCTTTGGGACATTGCTCAATCTACTCATACGTCCTTACAAAAAATATGGCTGATTTTAGGTCGCGCGATACATTGTTTAAAACAATCGTTTGGCGAGCGCCCTCGTGAACCAGAGTCTTTGGTCGAAGAACAAATCTCTTTTGTGAAAAAAACGGCATCGAAAGACTTTTTATCAATTGAGTTGACTGACATTTGGAAAAAAGCTGACCTTGTTGTCCTTGGCCATGAGAAATTATATAACAACGTTTCAGAATCTTTCACAACACGATTTTTTTTACAAATTATTCATCTGACTATGCGATAGATAGGCTTAATTTAAAAATGTTGATAATAAATTTACTTTCTACAAACCTAGATCTTCTGTGAGCAGAAACAGGGTAGGTTAAATAGTAAAGCTTTTATTGTATAAATTTTTTGTGTAAGAAAGCAGAAGTTTAAGTATTTGTTAAGTGCAGTATTTATGAAGACGAGATTTTAACTTTAATAGTAATAGAAGTTTAAGCTCGCGCCAAGTCTTCAACGATAATTTGGTTACAGAACCATGATGACTCGGAAAATCCATTGAACAATCCAAAACTAGAGGACAGAAATCAAGGTATCTTAGATAGTCATTATCTCGCAAACTTTTCCACTGCTTCTTTATTTAACATTCGTAGCCACTTTCATTCTTTCGAAGCACCTGATGCAATTATGCAGACTGAATATCAGATCCCTTAATAAATGAGCTTACGAAGGGATATTTGGAAGCCGTTTAAGAGTATTTACAAAAATTTCCAATATTTTACCTTAGAATATTCTAATCTTCTTCGTGCAGCTAGTTGGCTAGCTCTCAGAGAATGAAAATAGAATGAGATAACATGGGGAAAACCGATACCGATTACACCTCTGCACTTATGAGTCTCATAACCGTGAGCTTCATTTTGAACATATATTTTCTCATACATTTCGTCAATTTATTTGAACCCAACTCCCTAGATATAGCTAACAAAGTGAATCACAAATTGTTGTATCCGAAGGCTAGCGCATAGTTCTGTCATTTTGAATAAGTGCAAATGCAGACGCGTAGATAATTTGAATAATTTCCATTGATGAGAACCGGTTATATTGGTAAGTGACGATGTACATATTTGAATGGAAATGTTCTCTGAATTTTCTCAATTTACACCACATGGTGTTCACAAAAAATTCTTTGCATTTATCAGTTTTTACAGTTTACTTGAAGCATCTCGTTTCCGGACGAACCAACAGAATTCATTAATCGTCACTTTCAGATATAGAGAAGTATGAAAAGGCTGAAATACTAATATGTAAAAAATTACTTTTTTAATTTCTTCATATGAATTTTGACCAAAATCAATATAATATCGAGTCATCGACAAAATTTTTTTGAAATTCTTTCCATTTCCAAAGTAAGTTGCATTGAACATATCTCCGCCTTTTGTAATATATTATGAATAGAAGTAGAGAATCTCGTATGTTGCATTTAAGTAAGTATGTGTAAGTGACTTTAGAAGAAATCAAACACACGTTAATAAAAATTTGTATATAATCAGTTAATTTTACTTAATTAGTTTCGTGTCATCTTGTTTTTTCTAAAGATACAAAGTTAAGATTAAATTGTAAAAATACACTAAAAGCCACTTATTTAATTTATTTTAGTTACGTTTTCGAATAAATACATGTGTCATTAATAGTAAAAATTAAAAATTCTTTAATATCTGAAGGTATTGTCTTTTCTAAAGAAATGTTGTACATCTGCGGGTAAGTTAACTTAACAATTCTTTCAGCCGTTCTTTTTACTGCAGACTACTTCTGACATGTTTAACTTGCTTAAATTGTGTCTACCTGTCAGCATACTTCTAGTGCACTAGAATTAATCTGAAGCAATGATGCTCATACATCACTCAGTACAGTCATAAGATAGCATATAGATGTCGCCACTCCATATGATGTTTAGATGGTAGCAACCTTCAAAAACGAAATGTCAAAATTTCATGACAAGTTGTAGTTGGTTTAGTGATGTCATCTGTCTAATGTTCAAAACGATGGAAAAACTTGAACTTCGTGTATTGACAAAGGCTTGTTTTCTAATGGGAAAAAATAAAGCAATGGCTTGAAGCAATGTGTTATTTGCATTCCGCTATTTTGGGACATGTGGTAGTGAAATGGTTTGCGGATTTTAAGTGCGATCGTACATGTACGGGTGATGGTGAACCAAATTCGGCGTTTGTAGTTTCACAAAGCAGTGTTTTTACCATTTTGCATGAACATTAGTCCGTGAGAAAGTTATATTTGAAGTAAGTACCGCGTTTGCTCTCATTTGACTACAAACAACGAAAGTATTGGAGCTGTTTAGGTGAAATGAAAAGGAATCTTTTCATGCGATAAGTGACAATGTATTCATCATCACATTTTAGAGTAAAATCGGCAGTCAACCGAGTGGAAAGCAACCAACGAAACCCGTTTAAGACGATCAAAAGGGTAAATGTCGGATGGAAATTTTACGGCATCCGTATTTTAAGATGCAAGGAAAATACACGTTAGACCGGAGTCTTATTTATTGGTGCGCAGCATATATCAATTTGTAGGTTATCTACAAAAGAGACAAACATTCAATTGTTAGTATCACATGCCATTGAATGATGAAATTGCTTAAAAAGGCGACTCTGAGCCTACGCACGTATTGAGTGAAGTGTTATATTATGTTCTCTAGATAAATAAGGGTTATTTTGCCCTTGACAAGCTTTTATGCAATGGGAAGGGAAAATTTAAAATGAAATCATCTCAACGGCATCAGCTTTTGTTTGGCTTTTTTCGCTTGTTTCAATGGTTACAAGTTATTAATCTGTTTGATTTCTGAGTATTACAAGTAATGCATGTGATTCTTCAGTTAGATATGTAGGAGTTTTCCCGAGCGTAGCAAAAATCAAGAGTTCTTTTTTCTTCTTCTTAGGTATAAAATATCAATTCATTTTTGAGCTTGCTATTCGCACTTGCACGCATCTAAAAGTGAGATAGCGAGGCATGTAGTTGTTTTACAGCGGATCTAGAGGCTATATTCAATTCATGTAACTACCAATACGTCTTTATCATCACAATCTCCTATCGAGATCTAGATAATCGTAGAACGTTGAACCTAAGCAAAGTGTAATTCTTTTCTTCCTTTTTGGGAATGCATCAGTTTTCTCGATAATAATGATGCGGCTGAAGTGTATCAAAAAATGTGATTATGTTTTTAATTGATAGCTTTCTAATTAAAAATTTACAAACGATATGTTGTTGCCACTTATAAACTTTCTCTGTTCATGTCATTGCAAAGTAAGCGCCAATGCTTGCAATACAATGTCTATAAATTTATTCATTTGCAATTGTATCTAGTTTCCGTTACCGGTTTATTTTTTCTTTTTTGTTATAAATGCGACTTTTTAAAATAATTTTTCTTTAAATAAATGGGAGGGAATTGCTCTAAATGTTTGTGCATGGCTTTAATTTCAAAGTCGGCTTGTGGGTGTGTATTTGCAAATATATTTTAATGTTAACAGAAACGAGTTGAATGCCATTTAGTTTGACTAAATATCAAAAGTAATTTCCAGATATTGCAGTTAAGTGTATGCGTTCAGAAAACAAGTACACGAATATCGAATATATTCATAAATGACATAAAGTAACAAATACACTGCCAACAAGCGGAATGCAGCATAACGTCAGTCAAACTAAAGGTAATCTATTTATTTCATGTAATTAGTTTACCCAAATTAGATTTGTATACGATCTCAATTACTAGGAACATGAAACGTTAAAACTGAAAAACTCTGTAAAATAATTTGATCCACTTTTTTGGAACAAAACATTATGCAAACATCATCATCAAATCAAGCGAGTCAGCGTGCATTTGCCAATGTCTTATAAACTTCCTAATGACTTTGATATCCACTGATCGTAGGTCCAGCGATCTTCGAGTCGATTAAAGAGCTTTCAAAGCTCAGTCGCCGAATCAATGAAATGCTGAGGCCCCGAGAACTATGTTAGCCACCTCGCCTCGTTATTGATTTTCTTCATTTTTCGCGTTACTAAATATTTGAGACATTAAAATCCATTCGAAACCATTTGCAATGAGTTGCTCATACAAAAATACTTACACAAGTGAGAGGAAAAGTCGACATGTAGCTGAAAATGGCGCACAGTTTGAAAGTTTGTAGAGATGCTTTTCAATAAGTTTACCTATAACGAATAAAAAGTTTGTAGACTCATAGTAATTTGGAAATTTTCATGGTCGCAAAAATACATTTATTTGAATGTTTTTACGAAAACTCCGTAGGTACGTCACCGATGTGCAAAAGCAGTCTTTCCGAACGTCTTTTTCTTATGCTTCCCATTAAGCAATTCCGTTGCTCAGCGTAGTCTGTAAATTCAATCCCATTCCTTTTCTTTGAAATTTTATTTTCTTTAATTCTTAATTTCGTGAATACCTTTTCAGTCTTAAGTACTTATCTAGTTTTACATTATTATTTTAATATTATTTTTCATATTTTTTTTTTTTTAGATTTTCTTTTTCTGATCTCTCAGACCACATATTGCTTGTTTGCGCATACGCCTACTTATATACATTAAGTTCCTCTTCTAACTTGTCAAAGGACTCAGTAAGCCAGGTGTATCTGCTTGCAGCCTAAAATGCCTTACAAAAAAAAAAATTTCTTATCCCCATATTGCGAACAACGCCACCGAATTTTTCCTTGACCTATTATTATATGATTGCATTTACACGTCGTTTATTTATCCCCGCGACTAATTCTAGAACTCATGAAGATTCCTCTCGTTAATCGAAAGGGGAAATTGAAAGAGATAGCTGTCACTCTACGGATATCAAAATGCCGGTCACTCACTGTTTTACATTAGTATCGTGGCATGCACAAGCTATGTACCAAGCCAGTCGCTGGAATGGCTACATTTAATGAATTGAATTTCGAATTCTTGCTCCACCCATTGTGTTCTCCATATTTGGCCTTCAGCTTCTGTTGCAAGGAAAAAAGATTTCAATGAGGAATGAAGTGAATCTCTTAAGGGCTTTTACAAATCATTCTATAACCTACCATATCGACTTGTTAAAAAAGCGTTGAACTCTCGAAAGAAGCCATGTCGCAGAATAAAGGCCAGTTTTACATGAAAAAAAAAAAGTAAATAAAATGTTGTTTTCTTACTCAATCCCGGGAATTATTAACCGATACATTATGTTAAGCCATTCAAAAATAAAAAAAAAAAACCAAAAAAAAAAAAAATTCCCGACTATCAAAGAAAAATTTTAAATTAAAAATTTTATTAAAATTTAATTTTTCCACTTTGCTTTTTGTCGATTTTTACGATCATTTCATGACTTTTAAATGGAAATTTTTATCGGCTGCAAGTTTAATGTATTCGTAGAAAAAGACTTCTTTGTTCATTATCAATGCAATTGAGTGCCTTTCTGCCTTATGGCGCTCAACAAGAAAACTTTATGTTTATTTAACGCTGCAGTTATTTTGCGCAATTATCTATTCAAACGTGGTTGCGAACTTCTTTTTTATACGCTTTTAATTATTCGCAATTTTTACGTAAATACATTTATTTACGTTCACTATAAGTGGTATGTTAAGTTTGTTAATTGTTTGCTCTTAATAGGCATTGGGGATAATAGAAAGTGTGCGCACTCGCTGTCAACAGAACTATCGTAGTCGATTACGGCATCGAAAGCTAAGCACACAGTTCATTAAAAGATTTATGGCTGCCATTGCGACAATCTACAAGGTCGCGATACATAGTTTTGCTCAGATAAGTGAAATCTTTATAATTAGGCCGTAAGACTTAATACCTCAGGCAACACAGACGGACAATCTTGTATCTATGCTAACTTTCTTTACTATAAAAAATTATGAGTGATTCTGTTTCAACTGCCAAACTTTGCTTGTCTTTCATAGGAAGTGAAGATAGTTAGCCAACGGAAGATATTGCCAGCTGAATATACTTGAGCCAAAGAAGGGCCAGCGCATTCTGAAAAGGCCGATTCTGTAGTGGGCAGTTTCTTTACTTAAAAAATCGGCAAATGAAGAAATGGAATGAATACTCTTCCTTTTCTTCTTCTTCTCAGGAAATCAATAAAATATGCCTCGTTGAGCTGAAGAGTGAATCTTAATTAGTATGACTGGATTCGCCAGAGTTTCATCTTCTTTTACACTTTCAAACATTCTTATTATTCCAGCAACGAATTTAAAGCATTTTTCTTCGTTTTTCTATATGTTTGCAAACTTCTTTAAAGCTTCAAACATCTTTAAGCGACAACACAGTAGAATGTTGAATAACAACATCATCAAATGTATGGAGAAATTATTTAAGATAAAAGAGATAGTTTTAAAAAATATTTACAAGAAATTAGTCAAATTTCTATTTCTCTTCACGTCACGTGACAAGAGTGAGAATTCGACTTTTCGTGAGATTTCGGAAACTCTGATGAGAGAGAGATAGAAAAAAGAATTGATGGTTGTAGTTGCATTTATCTTCTTGTAATCTATAAATGCATTGTAGGCGTACGCCAACTTTAATCTTTTCTAATGCATGCATGTACGTATAAGCAGTGAAACACGTTCATAAATATGTATAACTAGAATGACGAACAACGACTCTATATTATTGGGTGTCTTAACTTCTTTACAGCAATGATTTCATAATTTTTCATTCATCGATTTTTTATTAAAGAATTTTCTCATTACATGCGTATATGTGGATAAACAAGCACATGTGACTTTTGCTTGGGAGTGGGTTCCACATATATGCAGATGCATACTAGATATGTGCACATACATGCATACATGAGAAATGATATCATTATCAAACCATATTAATTATTGAATATCATTTTAGTTTCTGCATATCATCACTTTCATTGACTATCATCATCAGCGGCAACAGAAAAAAAACTTTCATTTCACGAAAGTGCAGTGAGGTAATATAGAGTAATATGATAGCATTAAATAATGTTAACCAAGGAACACACAAGCTCGTCTACTCTTCATAGATTATAACATTTTTCAAATTACCTCATAGTCTCTTATATATGCAATGGCATGCTTTATGAACTCATTATGCAGTTTTTACGATCATTCGTATGGCGAAAGAAAACGAATCAAATAATTAATGGCATATGTCAACTGATGATGAAGGGAAGTCATTTGAATTTTCATTTTGAACGTGCATACATACAGATACAATAAACATATAGCAATTAATTTCCTTTTAATTTATAAGAAATCATAAATTTCTCATAAGTAAAACAACATCGAACAGCATTCATATCGATGGTGTGCGAATATGCATATGTATCTATTTCGAACAGAGGGAACCATTGTAAATCATTAAAAAGAACTTTATGAGTGGGTTGAAAAAGTAACAAATTTTTTATTTTTTTATTTATTTATTTGTTTATATATTTTTTTTTTTTTATTATTAAAGTGCCTAAAAATGACATTTGCTTTGAAGTCACATTAAACTAATAATAATTCATTAGCTTTACATTTAATTTGATTTCGGAAACCCTTTTTTGTTGTGTTGTGTGATCGGCACAATATGCATTGAACCGAAGAAGTTATTATGGATTCTTAGCGTGACCTGAATAAATGACATCAATGCATGTTTATGAAGGTAAAATAATTCGCACTTAAACGGCGTCTCAAAATGAAGTGATGCTTTGTTTCTAAGTCTCTTGGCAAGGTTTTCAGACAACGAAGGGCACTGGTAGTGTTATGATGATTATTCGGTTCGACTTTTTATTTTTCAGAAATAGGTTGAAGCGGCTCTCAAACACAACAAAAGCGACCAAGTACAGTAAAAATCAACTCGTACTCTGGGTGATGCAGCGCTCAGTCTTCACTTAACCATTGCTGTCAAGCAGAGATTAAGCGAATCATCAAATATATTTTGAATTTTATTAATTGCATATTTCGAAATTTAGTTTCAATTTGAAGATCGTAAGAAAAAAAATTTGAGGCAGATTTGTTGGTTTGCAGTTGAAATCCTTAACATAGCAAAAGTTAAATACCTCAAACACTTAGTAAAGAAGTACCACTTATAGGTAGGAGTGCAAGAAGGATCTTCTCCTCCTTTTCCTAGTGTTCGCCAACGATCTTTTATGGGTGACTGAACACTCTTGTGCCGCTTGCTCCCTTTCGCTTTTTCAAACCAAACAGCACCAATTTGAGACCTATAATAATAAAAATAATTGAATATATTCGGGCAAATGGGTCTTTAATGCCCACAAAATACCTGCATAGAGGAATTGATGAGCAACCCTTTTCCTATGCTGGGGTGAATGTAAAACAATCTGTTACCTTTGATGGTCTAGGCAAGATAATACGAAATGGCGGTTGTGGGACAGAAAATACCTTCAAAATGTCGATCAATGCAGTGAAGGATTTTTGGATTTTATAAAGCGATGCAAAAAATACTTTGCTTCAACTGATGCCTGCACCATTTATACCGTTTGTACCCAATCGAAGTTAGAATACAATTCGTATAAGTGAACCAGAGCTTCCAAATCTTGCTTGGATACCCTCGATTGCGTACAGCGAAAATTGCACGAGCTCGTGCATGGCAAAAGTGTGTTTGAAACTCTCCGCGCCCGCTACCATCGTCATAATATGAGCCGCGTAATGGTTGCGTTGATCGGGGTCATAAAACTTAAGAAATAAAATGTCAATTTGCTTATGTTCTCCTACCTCTTGACCCCAGCTGTCCAAAATAAACAAGAAATGTAAGATGAAACTAATCCAGGAGAACCTCTACTATTGCATTGCAAAAATAGATTTGAATACATATGCAGTCAATTAATAAATAATAATAAAAAAGAAACTTAAATATTCCTACGAACACATCTCGAATGGTGTCGATCGATCAACTGGCGCGCCTGTACCAGTTTCAAGCAATTGTAATCATTTCGCTTGAGGTTATGTTTAGAGAACATTCGCCTCAGGACGAACAGGGCAGACTTACTTATTGCTTTCCTTTTATCGCTCCATTACGTTAACCTTTAGCCGAAATATTATAATACGTCGATCAATATTTCTCCAATCTATTAATAATTTTTATCTATAAATAACATTTAAAACGATTACATTTATTGTCTGTGTATCATTGTTTATTATCAAGTTCATGATCGCCAAGAAGTTGCGATCATGGGCTTATTATTAAACTACCAGCCAAACAAAAATCTAATACAGCAACTGCAGGCAACAACAAATGTTCAACATGATTATTTATTTAAAAGCCTTTAGGCTTTATTGGTGGTCGAAAGACAAAAATAAAAAAAATAAAAACAATAAAAAAATTAAAAAATAAAAAAGAAAGACATACTTATACCACGTATACCCATATACATAGAAACCCATCAACCTGGGGCTTCCAAGCAAGCTAAGAAGCGCACACAGCTGCCATAAAAGAAATGCATTCATGCCAGTCATGACCATAATCAATGACGTTAGTAGTGGCTGGAGGTTTAAGCGAATCTCGTCGGCTAGTCGGGCAACTATTGTTAGATAACGCAAGGAATTTATAGTAGTAAGCAACAAATGAATACAGGCCATCATTTTCGAGAATAATGATTGGACAACAATCAAAATGTAAAAAAAAAAGCTTTTCTTAAACTTTGCATATGTATACGAATGTCCATTTATCGTCTTACTATACTAAGTAAATATTTGTTTGAGAAAAACTCACGACATGCAAACAAATTACAGTTTATGCCGTAGAGGCAATGATGAAATGTTTGATTAGATTGAAGAAGAAGGTCGTTTTACGGTGATGATCTCTGATTTTTGTCTGTTACAGACTGCATCAAGAAAAGTCGTTTGCATATAATAGTTTACAAGAATGCTTTAAATTTACCACATCCTTTATTGGGTCTTTCTACCTTTTCTTTGCTTTTCTTTGCTACTCATCACCGAAGGATGGCGGATATATTCATTTTCTCAAAACGTTTGTAACGCCCGGCAGACACCATCAGAGACACCGCAAAATATATATATCCTTGATCAGCATCAAATTCTAAATCGATTTAGGCATATCCGTCTTCGATTTCAAATTTGCAGAAACATTGGAAGTTCTTGCAAGCAAGTTGGTATTGAAAATGGGCCAAATCAGTTGAAGGACTCGCCCACAGCACAACGTAAACTGCGAATACCTTTGTTTTTCAAAAGAAATAAAAAATTGGTTTTTCGCTAATTACTTTTATATAGGAACTAGAGCAAATAAATGTACCAAAATTTGAATGTATATTCCATGGTCGACGCTGTAGCATCAGTCTACACAAATGGAAAAAGTTTACCACGCCTACCCAATATTATAGCGTATCAAAATTTAATTGTTTTTTCAATATCTATAAAACGAGCAGAAACGAGCTTCAAAATCCCCATAAAGTATACAAATTCTTGGCCAGTTTTCAATTTGGAATGAACCTAACCTCCATGCCCGTCTGTTCGCCTGTCCATCCGTATTTGCGGTAAACATGAAAATGAAGATATAGCCTATAAAATTTCCAAAGGAGCTTAAAAAGTAGCTAAACTTTTCAAAGAAAATGCCTCTTACTCCCATAAGCCTATGCTACTTTTAATTTGCAAATAGAAAAATTCAGCCTCGCCCATCTCATATTACAGGACATGAAAATTTAGTTCGTTTATTTTCTTGCCATTTTTTGGATGACAGTGATGGGCATGGAAGATTCGGTCACGACCGGATATAATTTTCATACTTGTTTTTTCTTGTTCGCTTGAATCGCAGATTTGCTGATCTTGATATTCTTTTTGTTTGTGTGCTTTTAGTGTTCGTCTTTTTTGCCGACTTTATTGCCATTTTACTCTAAAGGAAAACATTAAAATAATAGACATCAGCTCTAGACGCAATTATAGTGTTCGTCTAAGCAAAATAGAGCAAAGAAATCTTATAAAACTATATTGTATATGCGAAATAGGGGACACCCTGCAATTCAAATTCTTAGCGATAATTATTACTTTTGGACTAATGGTTAGTCATATATTATGATGACAAGAAAGTAATGAAAACACAATATAAGCACATGGGATAATAGCCGGTGATAAGTTGAAGGAAGCTACTGCAAAACTGTTAAGCCCGATATTTTTTGCCAACACTTCTCCTTAATGGTGAATTCTTTCCATATTCCATGATCTTCTCAAGAAAGAATCCATCTTCTAAAGAAGGAACATAACGTTTTGATTAATTCCTTTATTTAAGCAATCACTCTGTATAAGGTAAGGCAGCATTTGACTCGACGTAAGGTTTTCATAAAGAGTAAATATATGAAATGAGATCAAAGTAAATATACAGAAAAAAAAAGGTAAACGAAATATAATTTGTTTTGCATGGCATTCAAAAAGGAAAAATGGGCAAATAGGAAAATTATATTCGGCTGTAGCCGAATATCTTATACCCAGCATCTTAGTCTTAAAAAAAAAAAAAAAAACCTACGAAGACAGAAACGCAATTTTCGTTCTCTTTAACACGTGAGGACCTCGACCAGTATTTCCCTTCTTCCTTCACTTTGTGTGTAATGAGCGACTATTTATTCAAGTGGTTTCAGAAGCAGAGACGTTCTCAATTTATATTGAAAAGTGGGCGCGTCTTTTAATCGCTTTGGTCCATTCATTTACATCCAAATAACTTCCATTGCAATTGCATGACATTTTTTGAAAACGGGAGAACACTTACCACACATTTACATAGAGGGATGGGCAGAATTACTTCTATCGATTTAGAATTTGCTGTTGATGAAGAAGATATCTGAAGCATATTTTCGGTTGCTCCAAACGTTTTAACCAAATGAATATATTTGCAATCTTCGGTGGTGGATATAATGAAAACTTATTCTCTTAGAGCACAGGAAGAACGAGAAATTATATTTCATATGTTAAGTCGAGTTGTGCAGCTACTTTAGGAGGGTTTAAAATGATCTTTATTACCCGTCAAACTGTCTGCCAAAGTAATTGTGTATTTACAAATATGTAGATATATACTTAAACACATACACGCGAGCACACATCCATACACGTAAACATACAGATAACTAAGTGTTCTGGTTGTAAATTTCTTTTACTTAGTAGTAACAGTTTATGTTCGTTTTAAGAGTTCAGCTAACAAGACAAGAGCTATTAAAAGAGACATTTTAGCATATTGAACTCTTTTTCTTCTTCTTTTGTTTTTATGTTACATGATATCTGTGACAGTTAAAAAGTTAAATATATATATTACGTGTTGGATTTGTGAGAATTACTTATATGAGAAGAATATATCCTTGTTATGGATATTAAGTTAAACACCAGTAGCGGTAACACCAGGAGCCAGATAACTAAATATTAATTAAAATGTTCACACGATATATTTTGATGTTAAAGTTGGAATATAATGGATACGAAAAAAGCGAAAAACCAGACGTTGTTCGGAGATCGTCACTTAAATTGTTCCATTTACGATTTTCTGGCGAAAGGAGGTTATCGCTATAGTTCGGTAAAGTTCCTTACACTCTTTCCTATTGGTATCGCCTCATTATCGACGACTTACTTTTTGTTTTGCACTTTCCATGGTTTAGCTTTACTAGAACGTAACTTATTTATTTTCGAATTTCAACAAGTTTCGTGCCATCATGCTCAGATTCAGATAAGTAATAAAGTTACCAGGTGTGTATATTAAATATAAAACGAGAATTTTCGTACAGACGGCCCTAGCTGTCGTGTATAGAACGTAAGTGTCTGAAGTTGCGTTTCTTTTTTATAGCCTATGGCACATGGCAACAAGAACCAATTGTAATATCAGCACATGTCGCAGCAAAAATATATTTTTTCTAGCAGTGAAGATATCGTATTGATGTCGAGATCTCAACCAAGAAAAACAACATAAGCTTATTTTTTTTTATATGACATCCGTCCTTCCATCCATACGAAAAAACTGGTTTAAGAGATATTGGATGCACTCAGCTACGAATCGCCAGCCCATATGGCTTAATCTCCAGACTTGGCGCCTTTCGGCTTTTACTTATTTGCATAGCGCTTCTCTCCTTCTGAAATTTTACGAAAATGGCTCGATGCACTGTTTGCCTTACAATGGCAACAATTTTTTTTGATGTGGCAACTTCTAATTGTCAATTAGATTAGATGTATAGAGTTAGTGATGGAGAATGAAAATTAGACGTGGTCTTTCTATACAAAAAATTCTGATTTCATATTTACAAACCTGCCTTGATTGCGAATTAACGATTTCATTTAATTTTTTTTGTTTCCTGCTTCTCAGATGTGTAATTGTTGCCTCAGTGCCAATTGTCAGCTTTTTCGTCTTAATTTGCATGATTTAGAGACAAATCAATGAGTTGGCTTAACTAGAGTTGGAATCTTAAGCTCGTTAAAAACTGCGCTGGCTTTATGTGAATGCCAGAGACCTCTAAAGGCCATATCTTTCATCGGCCTAAGAAACGGTCACATCTATTCGCACATAGAGATGATTATCGCAACAGGTTCTATTTAGTATTCCACACCTAGTTGCACATAGAGATGATTGTCACAACAGATTCTGTTGCGAATTCCACATATATGCGCTCGTCTCACGTTTGTATTAGAAAATCGTTTGCGATTTGATTTAGGATTTGTCAGCAAAAACTGTACATCTGCAAGCCATGAAACTGCGAAAGTAGTAAGCACTTGAATTGCCCGCCCAACGTACCCGCCTCTTCTATAGAAGTCTTGTAAAGCGCCGATATATTTTACATCCATTGATTACAAAGTCTTAGCTACGTATAATTAAAAGAAGCTTCTGTGCACAATATGATGGCGATCTTGTTAGTGCCAAATGAATAAGTAAACAGGCCGAGCATCCTCTCTCTGCTATCAGATTACAAATTTTTGATTTTATTTCAAGGCCACGAACTGGAAGGCGTGCATATAATAAATTACCTACGGAAAGACAAAGTTCTTTACTTAGCCTTTTTGACCTTATCAAGTAATCGAGTTGTAACGTATATGCCGATTGTGGATTTCATTTTTTTTTTAAATAGTTTGTTATTTATTATATTTGTTTATTTATCTAATTCTCTTTCAATGCAACCGGTAAAAGTGGTTTTTGTAGTAGAAATATAAAATTTATTGACCAGTAGTTTGTTAACAATGGTTAATGTTTTGCAATACAAAAATTATTGTCAATTCAATGTTTGTTATTCTGTAAACCACATATGTGCGCAAAATAAAAAAAGATAGACGACAAATATGAAAGTAACATACGCACTGCATGCTCACTACGCAACTTCAAACGTTAATGCAACAATTGCAAGTTTCTTTTTGCAATGTGGATAAGGCAGTTGGACGATAGACACTCCTCTGGGGCTACTTTTCTAATGCTTTGACAAATATTTGTGCAAAACTTTAGTTCGTTATAACCCGTAAGTTGATATTGTGCGTACATTAGGTTCGACATATTGTGCGTGGGCGGTAAAACTCCTCTAATGGAACTTTGAGGGTTTCACCAAAAACCAAGCAAGAAAGAAAAAAAGAAAAGGACGGAAAAAAAATGAAAAATATAATCGTATTATGAAGCGCTCTGGTGCTATAAGCATCTAATAAACCAACGAACCCTACTCGTTGGCATCGAGATACAAAAATCTTGTGTGCAAACATACCAAGAATTGGGTCAACATGAAAAGAACATGATTTTTAGAGAATTTAATGAATACAAAGAATAATATATTGTTTGTTGTGCATGTTGTAATTGTTATTGTTGTTGTTGTTATTATTGTTATAAAAAGAAAAAAAAAACAGAAACTTCACACTAATTAAGACAAATAAGTAAAAGAAACAATAATTTGTGAATGGTTTTTGCAAGAAAAAAACAACAAAAAACTAAACGAATTAAACGAACTTTGGCAAGAAGTTTGACATCAGCATTGTCTCTCTGTTACGTACCTATCAGTCGCCATTGCAATTTAGTGATGTAGACGTATGACTAGATTGATTTCGCATTTTTGAATTAAAGCCCAATAAAAGGAATTTTTATTACTTTAGCATACAAAGTATCAGCGGCTTCCGTACGGATTCCAGCATCAACAAATCATCTCCCTCACCAGTCACACATATTATCAACGGCCTTAAGCGCCGAACATAATGAATGCATTTGCATCGTGCATCATGCATGCAAATGCCAAAATGTGATTTGATTGTACACATGTTCTTGAACATGCAGCTGAAGTAAAAACCGAAATAAATTCATGTAAAGAAAACATTTTGCATGATGCAGCACGCAAATGCATTGATTATGCTTAGCGCTTTAAACATGCTTACGCTCATATCGTCTACATACACAATATTTCTTTTACTTTCCACTTAAATTTCTGCTTTCTTTGTGTTCTTCTACGTAAGTCCATTTAAGTGAGTACAACAAAGTAAGTTTTCTTTATTTCTTCACTTGAGCTTTTTTCTGTTAACTCCTTTCATATATATCTGTAAATACAACACATTTGTTATAACTGCATTTACGATACAGTCACTAATTCCATTCTGGAACTGTTATACATTCTTTGTACACACAAGCATTACCATCCCTACTGGACTACTGTTACCGTTCTTGCATATACGCGTCTATTAACTCCAAGTTCTTTGCTATGGTGTGGATCCTTTTGCATACGCAACGTACATTCTTCATACATTCCAAGCGCTTAACACATTCCTCTCCTAATTGTTACGGAATCTGTAACGTCAAGTTATTAACATCTCGCTACCGCTATTTCACACGCACAAACACTTGTTCATATTTAAAATATTCCCTTGTTGGCCGGCACAACGGTGAACTGTATATCACATTCTTTTACACACATTTTTTCCCATTTACATTCTTCTTACTTAATGCAACAAAATTTTAACCCATATATGCCTCCCACCCACTATATGCTTAAAGTGCATAGAAGCAGCACAACGAAAACCTTATAAAAGAGTAGCGTACACGTCGCTCGTTTTTCTCCTGTACTTTAGCAGTCAGCATTTTACGTAAGAGCTAAATAAGCCACAGCAAAGTGAATCGGAGAAAGGGTCGAAAATGAAACTACGTCAGAGAGATATATACGGAAGGCCGTAACACTTAGCTCAGAAGTTTCTCTAAGACAATTCGTAAGTTCATCGAACCAATCCCTCGGAAAAAATTGAGGTAACAGGAGCCGGCAGTCGACCACTCGAGGAGAAAAGTGAGCGGCAGACATTACCAGTATACTATTGAGAGTTTCCTCTTGAATAGGTTGGAGATCCTTTAGTCCTTGAAACAGTAAAAAGATGTCTTTTTCGGAGATATTGCTAGACTGGGTTGTCTTCTATATAACCCAAATGGGTCAAGATTTCATGACATTCTGATCATTGCTTTACAAGCCGCAATTGTCTTAATGAGCGTTGAGGGACGTTTTATTTGTGTACGCACTTATGGGTATGTTACACATTCAAATATACAAATATTATGTTAATTATATAGGGATTTTATCCTGATGATGTAGTTGTCGTATCCTACGGATATATTGTGAAATGCCTCTAAACAAATAAATATTACTTGCATAAAGGACGTAAAGATAACACTAAATATGACAGGTTCATGTCACTTGGAGTTGAAATTTTCGTTCCGTGTAATTCTATGGCAATCCTTTCCGACGAAGAAGAGACCTAAAAAAGTGTTTTACTCGAGCTCGAGGATTCATTTAAAAAAAAATCTTGACATCAGTATTGCTGACGAGCAGTTGCATGCGACGAGCAACTTAATACAAATATAATACGAAAAGCAACACGTGGGATATCGTAGATAAAGTTTCGAAATAGAAGCATAGATGAAAAGCAGTTTTCGCTCGATTAAGAATGCATGCATACATAGAGTGTATAGAATACAACCCAATACGTGCCACGAAATATGCTAACAAATTGAAAAGATTATTTGTCTATTTGCAGACCTAGTGGCTTGGGGCAACCATACAGGTTGATATGCTTTTCGGATCTTTCATAGCTGAACGGATGAAGATATCCGCGTTGATTTATAACCTGTTTGATAGCAAACATGACGTGTTGCTAGTCCTAGACATGAGAACTGAATAAAATACCTCGCCCCTAGTCTGTTTCAAAAGGTAAACGCGCTGATCCACAAGTAGCGAAAGCCTTGAGATAAAAGGAATGTTAAAAATTCCAGTACAGAACCAGTCGAGAACCAATACAGTAGTAGTATCTTTCTCCAACGTCAAGAGTTTTTGCCGTTTTGCATAGGTGACTGAGTAAAATATCTTTTTCGAGTTTTCCTTTACCGCTTTAGTAACTTACAAGCATTTCCCTAAAGTTACAATTTATGGCAGTGAGAGTTGAAGAAACCTACCTGGAGAATGCGGCCGTTACAAAGTTTGTTTCTCTGATTCAAACACATTTCACTACTGAATAAACGATTAAATTCCTTTAGTGTATGTGATCTCTCTTCATATTATACTCTTCTTCAATGGTAGAAACAGAAAGGATGCAAGATAGAACACAAGGGGATAAATTGAACAAAGGGGCTGGAAAGGAAACAAAAAATTGTCAAGATATCGTTAACAGTTTAACCATCGATTTTAATCAGTATCGCCTGAGTGGAAAACGATTGCCACCGTTGCCTTAACATTTGAGTAGCTTTTCACATGTTTTTGACCCACGTTCAGAGCGCTGCCTTTCTTTATACTAGTATCCTCAATAATCACGATCTATCATCGTAATTCGTTCGATACTATTCTTTTTCTTTATAAGTCTTCTCGTAAATTAGTAAATAGTTGTTAAAATTTAAAACACTATGATCTGTGTAAACCTAATTTTTGTATGTTGTTTTATACGACTTTTGCTGTTACTATAAGAGGTTGCTTTAAGAGACATTTTTTTTGAAAACTGCTTACCTTATAGCTTGGCTACTTGACTACCGCCATCAATTCAGTTTCTTCTACGGAAAAAAAGGAAAATAATATCTTTTGTCCAGCGCGCCTGTTTGGTCGACAACTTCGCGGCACCTATTTCTATCTACAATCACCGTTTGAAAAATTCAATAAACCGTTCAAGTGCTCGATTAGAAACAATTTGAAAATTATTATAATATTTAATCAAAAGCTTTTAGCAAGCAGTTCATGTTGTTAAGTGCCTTTGGATTTGAAAATTACTTCAAGACAAAATATTGCTGCCGAACAAATCGCAATAAATGTAAATCTCGAGTTCATTACACTAATTACCTGAAATACATTTTTTTTTTTTGTGAATTTGTAATTGAATCTCGTGAAACATAAATTACAATTACATGTATAGTAAAAAAGACGAAATTAAGTTAATAAGATTTGAAAACAACATACATGTACATATACGTATATATATCACTTATTAGTTTTCTCATGTGCTCATTTTTAATGGAATTTTTATCGCTGATATAAGTTTAAATTAAAAAGCAAAAATATGATTATGTCAAGACAGATTTTGTATTAAAGAAAATAAACCGCTAAAGCAAAAAAAAAAAAAAAAAGCACTCTTTATAAATGTAAATGTGATATTGTTATGCCGCTCACCAACGAAGAAAGGGAGCTAACTTATTTTGTCGCTTCGCTTGCAACACAATATATGGATATCACTGCAAATTTCCAGAATATATCGACATTTCAAATTCGTAACAAACAATTTGGGATTACATCTAAAACATAATAAATTGATTGATTTGAGATACCCCTCAGTATCCCACGCAACTAACAACTCAATCATTATTCAAGATTCGCGGTAGCGCAACTCAGTTTTCTTACATGTTTATGATATTTCTTTATAGTTGGAAAACACAATAAAAATATATATCATTAGTAAACCATAAAGTGGTTTATTGCATAATTTAAAACTTATATATATATGCACGCACACACACACACATATATATATATATATATATATGTATACACGTAGAAAAAGACGACAAAACAACACAAGCACACAATAAATAAATAACTTAAGAGACAAAATGCTTACTTAAATAAATGGAACGCAAGTGTGTACGCGACAACTTATACGATAGACAGCCTGGTGCCTCTTATAATAAACGCTTAGGTTTAAACCGTCGAACAAAAAGCAATGGTCGTCAATGTTGCTTTCATATAAAAATAAATTAAAACAAATATCGACCATAAAATATTTTGAATTGTTGTAAAAGAGCGCTAGTTGCTGTTAATAGTATCGCTGCACATTTACAAGCACAATAACAAGGAGTTTTTAAAATTTATTCCATTCTGCAAATAATAATTTTATAAAACAGCAAAAAATTGCTATTTTGATATAATTTTTCAAAAATGTTTTTTCTTACGTTTCTTGGAAGGTGTAATTTTAATTAAAATTTAAATCATGTTTTGACAAAGCTAAACAATATTTTTCAATAAAATTTTTGATCTTATAAATGTTCAATATCAGAGAGCATTGGATACTTTTAACTCAACCACTTAAACGGTAATAAATGAACTGAGGAGATATTCTACTTGTGTACAGATATGCCGCTACTACGTCCGAGAAGTAAGACCAATTTAATCCTTTCTTCTTTAAACCTATTCCGTCCGTTTATTGCGAATAGCTTCGCACAAACGACGCGTAACATGCAAACAACATTTTTTATTAACAGTTTGGCTCGGCGGGAGAAATTGCTAATATAATCGAAAGGAAGAAGTTAAAATTAAGGCAACACTTTGCCGAAGAGAGTAGTGACTGTAATTGAATAGACGGCAAATGTATGTACGGTACAGCATTTGTCAGATACGCAAACCAAGTACAAGAGGTACAAGTTGATAACTTAATCTCTTTAATATATGCAACCAACGAAACAAGCCGGATTATGGATAGGAAACGCCAATGTCCCCTGTCCATGAATAAATTCATGGCACATCTGTTATAAATAATTTATCTAAAACCAGAGAGAAATATTGAAATCAATAGCCGCACCTGTGTCAAAAAGGAATGATTTCATAATTACGATTATAGTCGTGTTTACTTAAAGTTTTCATATTCGAAGTTAATGACTTGACAAACACAATACTAAATACAATCACTCAATAAGTTCATAGGATAATACATTGACGAATCTATACGATTTTTGGGTAGCGCCAACCTTTAAACGAAATCATATGCATTCGTCAATAATGGCGGAGTCTATATGCCATCCTACGAACTTATCGAGTAACATGTTACAACCAACCTCATGCGTAAGCGCACGACGACGAAGTAAACCATTACTAAAAACATTTAGAGGAAAATAAGATGAAGTGTATGCATAAAATTTTGAATAAAACATAAAATATACGAAAATAAACGTGAAAAAGAAACGAACAACTTCAAACATATGTATGGTTTCAAATAAAATGTAAAAACAACGACAAATCACATAAACGAATGGGAACAAATTAGGCTATAAGTGTAGAAAAAGAAACAAAAATAAAGGAGAATAACCGCAAACGTAAAAAACTACACTTGTGTTGCGTAAGATATTTCTGATTTACTGGAAACGAAAAAATGCTATAAACTCTGGGCAAAAACTCGCATTTGAATTGTAAAACTTACTTACCATATATAAGCTGAGCTATCTCTACATAGCATAAAACATTTCTTGCGAAAATGTTAGGCTTCTCTGAATTTGTAGTTCCTCGTGTGTAGTCGTTTAAATAATAAACTACCTCCTACACTTTAAATTGTAAGCTCGTGTTCTTAAATTCAGTGATAGGAATTCAAAATATTTAAATTAAGCGAAAAGTTCATAGTTCAGAGTTTGACTTAGTTTAGCAATGCTATAGCATTTGGGACAGGTGACAGACCACAGACAACATTGGTCAATAGTGAAAATCTTTCCAGCAAGTAAATAGCTATTCCTGGTCTATTTCATCATGGAAAAGCCAAAAACGGCATTGAGATCTTTTAGCTACCGGCTATATGCATATGAACCTGGAATTTTTGTAAACAGATTACGCGTTTATTGTATGAAAATGGTGTCACATAATTTAAGCGAAGCAATAACAGCAGCGTATCCTATCTACGCAAACAATTGGTAGGCGGAAGGCTCGAGCTAGCACCTTCCCAACTGCATGCTTGTGAATGGATGGACGAGTATAATGTAAAAAATTATCTTTTGTCTAATAAAAGATCGCAATCTTCAAATCCCATCATAGAAAGAGCGTTACCTTCTTGGCCTTCCTTCCCAATGCGGATGTTGTGCTCGAACCCACCCATAAGTTATTGTGCCTGGGACTCGCAAAGTAGAACAACTTTTCATCCTCAGTTAGGATACAATGCAAATAAAAAAAAACTCTATATATAACGTTCAAGCAGAGAAAAAATTTGCCATAGAAGTCGACATTTTCATTGTTTGCAAAACTACGTTCTCGTTGCAGTATGCTTATCGTTGCCAGATGTCCAAGCTATAAAAAACATATAACTTCAGAATGTGCTTCTTGGTGGAAAATTCTGGACTGTTATTTAGTTATCTGACAAAAAGAAGTCTGCTTTTACTTGAACTTATTATTAGACAAGAGTCGTCTCTATTGATTCGATGGAGCAAATTCTTCACAAGGTCGCATACAAAGCAGAATGGGCCTTGCAGACTATCAGCCTTTGCTTATTTCTGAAGAAAAATTGACTTTATTGTCATTCCCTATATATGACTTCGCAGGTGTTATTGCCGTCGAACTAAAAATCAAGCTTTCCAAACGTGGGTTTCAAGTAAGGTTCAATGTGTCAAAACCCTTTGAGAAGATAATTGTTGCTAAAATTGTCAAGTCCCACTGATTACCAATCTTTTAGCGACGTAGATGCTCAAAACGCCTACATTTCCACATACGTCAGTTTCTTTTCTGAAAAGAGACTTTCGTTTGTACTAAAAAAATTCTGCCCTTGGTAAAGGGAGTTTTCTCAGACACAGGCCATGCTATGGAAGTGATTGATGGAATTTAAAAATCCAAACAAAAGATTAAAACAAGTTACTATATTTGTTATAATCAGAATTTCAGCAGCAATAAAGTAAACAGGAAAACGTAGTAAATAATGACAAAAAAGGGGAAAAATTCCAGGAGAGTCTTCTCTCACATAAACTTCATTAGGAATTTTCTCAATATCATTAATCTTTGATGGTGTTGTAATTTGCTAGCCATCCTTGCCTCTTGAAGGGAGGTAATATTATTTAAAGATGAATTCAGTAATGGAAGACGCAATAAGAAAGCGTTATCAATCACAGCGAAATCGTAGCCCAAAGCTTGCAACAAATCAATCTAAAAAACATAAAGTAAAATAGTTTCCTCAATGTATTTCAAATTAAGTGTAAATGATTGATTCTTACATGGCACCAACGATCGGTCAAAGACTCTTGGTGAAGCCTTTCATCAACAAAAGGTTCATATTCGTTGGCGCTAACGTACCAAGGAAACCAAAGACCTACGTGTTTTCGCGTCTCCATTATTGACAGCACCCTCGGATATTTCGATGGCTTTAGCCAAGTTTTTATGTAAGGAGTTCTTTCGGATTCCTCGTTTGCACATAATTTATTTTCTTCGCAATATTTCAATAACCCCTCTTTGGTCTCGGGCAGAGCTAGTTTAGGCTTAGGTGCATCAAAAACTGGCAATGTATAGACCCTAGAGGAAAAGAAATGAATCGATGAATATCTCCATGAATTTGATAAATATGAAAACGCTTACGTATTGAAGGGATTATTTAATTGCAGTTTATAAACCATGCTCAGGAATTTTCCAATAAATTTAACACTCGGTAGATAGTTCATATCCAGTGATAAAATATAATAGGTGGATATAGTTTGACGGGCAACATTCCTGGCCATATTCGAGGGATAGGTTAGTTCTACGTTCTGACGATAGGTCTCGTTATGCAAATTATATGGTGAGTTCAAGCAATCCGCAGTTCGCGACAAGAACGCTCTCTCAGATTTTGGAATATTACTCCATATATGATCTTCATGCATAATAAAATGAAATGTAACGAAAGACCGTATTTCATTACCAAAGGGCGTGCATTTAATCAAATGCAAGATAGTATATTGGGCTCGACGAAAGTCATCACCGTTCGCAAACAAGGCAAGGCTTATAGGACCACGCCATCTAAAACGGAAAAATGCTGCAATAGTTTCAATTTTAAAATTGTGTCTACCTTTTGTTCCTTTACCTTTGAGCTAAAACGCCCAGGGTATCCAAATCTTTATATTCACCGTGCAGCGCTAAAGAAACGGAGTCGTTGCCTACATAGAAATTTTTCGCCACAATGTAATTATATAAAATCCAATATTGGCCATTTTGTTGGACGTGAAATTTTGCGCCCCGTTTGTCGATGAAATTCCTTAGGGGAGTAGATTGGCGACGTTTTAAGACAACGCGCTTAAATACCAAATAATCTTCCTCTTGTACGCGCAACAACCAAAACGAAATAATCAAAGAGCATCCCACCAAAGCGCTCAATGCCAGGATAATCAATTTTCTTTCGACCAACTTCATTATTTCAATATTAAATTTTTCTCTTCCTCTCGCTCAAGTAATAAAAGACGTTTGCTTTTCTTTTCTACTTTTTCTACAGATATATTTTTTCTCACACAAGTAAAAAAAAAAAGAGCAAAGCCTGCTCGTTTAACTCATTTTTTTTGAAAACCACTACTGAATTACGTTAGAAAAGGTGTAAACGAAAAGATGTTTGTAAGTCAAGATTAAGGAAAAAATCCCGGAATAATAACCATTGAAGTTATAATTGATTTGAGTTTATTCGGAGGCCAAATATCCAGTTTTAGCATATAAGCAAACAAATCGGCTGGTCATACTCCATTTGTGTGGTATATAAGCGAATTAGCGAAGTGTAAATGAAATAAAATGCGATAGATATAAGCGGACATTGAATATGTTGAAAACATATATGTGAGTTAGGAAGGTGTTTAATGCTATGGTTAAGGTGGCAAAGTGCAAATTTTTAAGGCAAGAAACAAGCCCAGAAAGATGAGCTATTAATAAGTGCACCTCGGTGGCGCCTTAGAAACACAAAATTTTGTTTAAAGAAGAGTCTGAATCGCTGGAGAGCGACCACGGCGAAAATTCGTTCCTTATAGTATATATATCTCTGACTGTGAGCATATATTACGACTACATCGATTTTAAGAGAAGTTTAGACGAGAGGAGTAATTCATTTTTTCCCCCTTTTGTTTTTTTTTTTTTTATTATTTTTGCAAAACTTGGGATAGTATATTTATATAGATATTAATGCAACTCAGCGCCACATGGGCCATATTAAGATTATCTGGCAAACAAACATTTACTTCAGTTCCATGTCTACCAACTTAATCTATATAAGAAGCATTTCAATAAGTACTGTTCTTTTAAAGCTTGGCGTGGATTCTATTCCGAATTATATTCAATTCTATGGTTCTGTGATTTCCAAGTGGCATCTGGACAGTCTCACATGCCAGAATCATGTTTGGTGTTAAAATCATGTTAATTTTGTTGTAATTTAATGGTATACGCTCCTACATTATGCTCATGTTTGTACATGTATATCAACAGCTGCATTTTATGTAGGCCATATACAGGCCGTATTTTTTAAGCCACATCTTTATATAGCGATAGTGTCGAAAACGCCATTAGAAGTGTAAATATATTTTTCAGTGTCTTGTTTTGCTTGTCTTGAAGGGGTTTCAAGTCATTATTAATCTGATAGGCATAAACAATAGACAAAGTGAAGGCGATTTTACATCATCAACATGTTGATAGCTAACATAAACTTTCCGATGAAAATGAACAAAATACACAAACTTTTCGATGAAAACGAACAAAACACACAAACTTTTCATTTCAGAAACATCAAACTTTCTCAAATAATTTATTATATCTCGGTTTAATGATTCAAATCTCAACAATTTCGCTCTCTCACTTATCTTCTTAACTTGTTTTTTCACTCAATAGTATTCTGTAAGAATTTCATATATATTTTTTATTAATAATTGTATTTTCTGATTGATACCTAACGTTGTCAGGCGCACACTTTCTGCATCGATATATATTTAAATATAATTAACACCTCTGTGCAAATAATTGTCTGATAATTATGCTTTATGTGAGTTTTTTATAAAAAAAAAAAAAAAAAGTAGAAAAAAAAATTGCAAATTAAAGGATTCAGAAAACGTAATGTTAAAAAAAAAAAATATTGTTTACAAACAATCAAAAATACAAGAAAGAGAACGAAAAAAACCGGCTAATATCACGCAAGCTAACCTGTAATATTTACTATGTGTTTTACATAGACATGATTGATTGTAGAACGTGTGTTTGGCAAGAAATAATAAAACATCATATCTCCACAACACGCGAATATTTTATATAAATTCAAATCCATATGCATTGCTACTAGGTTTGAAGGTAAGTTTTGACGTTTTTAGAACTTTTGAATCGAACTCGAGACCTTAATAAGCGTACGGAATATATATAGAAACGCGGGATTTGGTATGAAGTAAAGAAAGCTCGCGAAACGAGTCTATTTTCTTCTTTTTTTTTTTTTGCAAAGGTCAAAGGTCAATACAGGAGAGTTAACATTTTTTTTGCGAATTTTACCAACAAATGAGAATAATTTCGCTCGGACCTAATGCTTAACTCTATCCTAGAGTTTTTTATGTGCAATCACGTTTTTGGGTATGAATTTTTTTCATTTCTTTTTTTTTTCTGTTACTGGTGGTGGTGGTGGTGGTATGGTTTGCATAAATAGGCAGGTAATATTGCTTAACAAACTTAGTAAAGCTGGTCTCCGGTCTTAGTGTGTCAGTATGTGAAGTAGTAAAAATAGTAGACCTTACGGAGAAGTTTGAAGATTTAATATGTTATTCATTCGTGTATATATATGTATATGTATATATGTGAACGCTGTTGAATGCTGGTCCTACTGAATTTTGCGCATAAGTTTAGAGTGTGAAAAGTGTTATATTACATGTATGGATGTGCATGTTTGACTGACTATGCTGCACCTTAATGATCTTGTTACTCGCTAAGCGGTTAACCGTTCTTTCCTTCTTGTTTTTTTTTTTTTTTTCTTATTGCAAATGTTTGTTTCCTTTTTGTTGCTTGCAACTCCGCGCTAACACATTCAGCTAAAATATTCAGTAGTAGTAAACTTCAACTACTACTACCGTTTCTTCGTCATAGTTGTTGAATGTATTCTTCCATCAAGCGACTCTTATATTCATTGGTTTCAATTTTCATTTAGATGTTAGTGCTAAATGAATATGCAGACACAAACTGTTATTGTGGTTGCATTATCATCGTATCACGTATACATAAGCGCACTATATTCAAACTAGAGGCAACGTGATTTTAGATATTAACACTTTACTAACAAATCTCAACAAAGCTTATTCTACGGCTTGAATAAGTTGCTTTGAAAGTTTGTATGTCAGTATATTCGTATATAGGGCCCCGTTGTAATATAACTTCAAGATATGTATATATATATATATATAAAAATTTTTTTTTTTTTTTTGCGCTATGTAGGCGTTTTATTAGAGTGCAACAATTTTCTGACCTTTTCATTGGTTCGGCGTCTGCTTTGCCTTAGCAGTTGCAATCATTTTACGTTCGTTGGTCTGTCTATTTGATTTTCGCGAACGAGGTTTCCTTTACATCTAACTAGTGGCTTTAAAGAAGTCTTTTAAAACTATAGTTGATAGTTAGTTTGCGTGTTGTATCATTATATATTAAAATTAATTTCTTAGATCTTAGTTGTATGCAGCTGTCGATGATTTCCAATTGATTTTTAGTCGTTTTCTTGCATATTTTTAGTTTTAATGTTTCTTTTTTCTATTGCTATTTCTATTTTTTTTTTTTTTTTTTTTTTTTTTTTTTTTTTACAAACGGAAATTTTCATGTGTCTTTAATAAGAAAAATTTGTATTGTGTTCAGTCCTTTATATTGTGTTGATGTGCCCACTAAATTTCTAAACAATAATTAGAAAAAGTTTGTAAAAGTGATATGTTTGTCGTTATCTGCAGACACCTACAAAGACGGTGGACATAGAAGTCGTAGTCCGCTAAGGACTATGCAACCGCCCATCAGGCGAACTTGCTAGTCCTTGAAATGGATGAAAATGGTTGAACTTTAATTGACTTGAACTTGCAACATTTAGAAATGTAGTGAGTGAGAGGGTGTAATAGCCAGTGTACAAGTGTTCGGCATAAGCGTCGGCCATGGAGCCACCACTGGCATAGATCTCGGTGGTAGCAGCAAATAATCGAGGGCCCAACAACATTTCGAGTAGAGCATTCATTTTTTTTATTACATATTTGACATCGAACCTGTTTAAAAAGACAATAAGTGAGCGTTGTGGTAAGGTAAGGAAAACAACAGAGTTTATAGTCCCCCGATGAGAACAGTATAACAATGAGATTGTGTTCAAATAATTAGCAAGTAAAAACACTATAAAAGGGCATGGTCCATCACTAAGTTCCTTACAACCACGTACAACGACTTTGTAAAATAAGCCGAATAACCAATTAATTTAAGTAAGGAAACAGCTAAGAGAATTAGTTTCCTTAAATATATCTTAAGGTTAACTTTATCGAGGCATTATAAGTGAGTTCAAAGGAGTGGTTCAAAGTGGTTCATCCGATTGGTAGAAATTATAAAGACAAATAATTTTTGTATCCGTCGACAAAGATTTACATAGTTGTCATAATAAGACGGGAGGGGTAATCTAAAGTATCTAACAATTTCTCAATTGCAATGGAATAACAGCGAACTCTTGAAAATAATCCTATCTTAAGAAATTTTGAAATAACTTTAATAAATTATATAAATAAACAAAGAATAAGAAAAATGACTACTCAAGCGATACATGAACAAACAAAAAGAGAAAAGAAAAAGAAGTAAGTATGTGTATATCTAACATAAGAGACACACTCGCGACCGATGTATGGATTCGAACACGAAGTGTACCACTAAGTGGACGTGAACATTCAAAAACTTGGCAATAAATAGTAGTGAACGTATTAAGTTTATTAGCAAATTATATGAAACATTAAAGATAGAAAGCTAATTTAAGCACATCATCAACTAAACGCGTTAAATCCGCAAAGAGGTGAAATAGGTATTATTTCGATTTTAAATAGCTCCTAATTAAAAAAATAAAAGAAAAAAATTTAATAGAAAAACGGGTGACAAAAGCCAGTCATACCATCCTATAATCAAATACAAAACCTGTCAGAATTTGCTGTAGGAAGAGAAAAACGAAATTGAAGTTACTTTCGTCAATCGAATCTTCATCTTTTCTCGCGAAAAATTGAGAATGCACTCTAGCTAATCAAAGGAGAATGACAATATGAAATATATATATGAACAACTTTGCTTCCGGTGTTTTGCGGGAAATGGCGGTAGCGGCAGGTGGTCGTAAAGAAGTAAACATGCGTAGGCCTCATACAACATAAACTTGGCCATTTGTCAATCTAACCCCATCGAAACATTAATCGATTTGTATATATGCATGTCAGATCATTTATTATTTATTGCATTAGCTAAGTTAAGCAGCCCATATTATAATATCCAGGCAACATTATGGCATGAGTTAAGATAGAAGGTAAGCTATTCTCGCTTGAAAATACGAGTTTGCAAGTTTCCTTTGCTTGCTAAAAGGCAAGAGCGGAAGAGATTTCTGCATCTTATTGCAGCGTGGCATGAAAAATGGGCGGTCCTAACGCCTATTCACAAACCAAAAGTCAGCTTGGCTTAGTGTATTTTGAGCCGCTCAAAAAATCGCAAACACTCTGTAACGAGATCGAATCTTGTATGTAAGTCGAGCATTTAAAGACAAAAGATTGCATTACACCGTGGGAAACGATGAAGTAAACTTTACTCTTGCTTCGCTTCAGACATTGCTCCCTCTGGCTATGAGTTGTTGCATTCAATGCCATAGGCCAGACCCGCACTTTCTTATGTTCTTATAAAGTTCTTATGAAGAAGCTGTCAACTGAATCGATGCAGTTGAATCAAACAGTGATCGTACTCTGCCCAAAAAATGGAAGAAAGTAGTGGCCTGCGATGGACGATATTTTGAATAATAAATGTAATAACCAGTGTTTTACAATGAAGCCTGAAATGTCCAATAAAAATGACGGAAGCAAAGCTATCCTTATTGAAAGACACATCTATGAATGCTTGGCATTTGCGGCTTTTGCGATCGCCTAAAAAGATTTAATTGCAAAACTCAAACGAATCTAACAACTTGAAGAGGATGTAGGATACAAAATTTGTGAAAGCTTGACTCTCGATGCAGTTTTCTGTCGTATTAAAATTCGTGGACTTTAAAATATAGGACAGGACAATGATTCATATTAAATTTGCTATAGATTGAAATGCTGTATAGATTAGGTCAACCTTTCATTTTTTCTTATAGAAATCATAAAAAAAAAAAAAGAAAACAAAAAACGTAAACGTTTTCTATTTATAAGTTTAAGTTTGCTGGTTAGTTTTCTCTTTCACTGGACACACGTTTATTGAACAAGTAAGAGTTATCTACTTTTATGCACTCATTACAATTCGTTTTAATAGATTTTTATAACCCATCCACAGCATCATGATCATAAATTTTCCAAGCGTTTTTTTTTTTTTTTTTTTTTTTGTTAAACGAATGCATATTATTAGCTTTTGGTGTCGAGATTTTCGATGTCGAAAGATCGCTCGTTCAGCGATTGAGTCAATGTTGTCGTTGCTTGTTTAAAAAGTGTTTATCAATTATCAATGTCACATCGAGGCACACAGTACCCAAGCGCGCAAATCAATGACTTTTAAACTGTATAATTGTAAATGACAGCCTGTGTCGATTAGAAATCAAGTAATTATCACAATATGGGCACTTGTTTACGTATACACTCACAAGCATATAATATAACCATATAACCATAACCGTACATACCATATAACAGACATTTCGCTATTGTGGTAACTCTCTTTCCGGCAGAACACCATTCAATTTCTTATACGACTCATAGCCAGGTTGGCCAGTTAATTCATAGAGCAAGTAAGTATCTTAGCTTCGTTAAGCTTGTATGGGTATAATTTATGGCTTTTTAAGCAGTTGTATTCAGCTAACCGAAATGCGTTTAAGAATATAAATATGTGGCTCTAAGCAAGTTGTTTGTTGTGCAGAACTTTTGCACACATGTTGTAATTTTTTTTTTCTTTTTTTTTTTTTTTGCTCACAGTTTTCTTCAACGGGCATAAAAGTTTTTTTTTTTTTTATTTCGCCGACATTTCAGTTTAAACTTCTAATTGCTGTAAAATGTAGCACTGCCAAGTGTTAAATTGGGTATAGTGTTGGAGTGTGATTACACGAAATAAAAAAAAAGAGTTAGAAGCGTTTTAAAATAAAATTTAATGGCATAATCTATTGTAAATAGAATGGCTGGCGTACATAAAAAAAAAAAAAAAATTTTTTTTTAATAAAGTTGTTTGTACGAGAATGCTTACGAAAAACTTCGAATCTTCTACTTCTTTAATCTCTGGTTATATAAAGTGCTTTTATGATGATTTCTTTATATCTATCACGTTATGATCGGTAATAATGGATTAGGAATAGTTATCTTATTTATCTATAACATTCAACTGATTATCCAATTACACAAAAAGTCAAGTGCAAAATCTCTACATCATCTGCAAGGATAAGCTTGCGAGAACATTTTCTGAAGAGCACACTTGCGAGAAACAGATAAAAAGAAACAAAGGAAGTCAAACAAAAAACAATAAACTACACGATATCGTAAAGATTATATTATATAAATAAAGTCCTGAAGTTCATATAAAAATAATGGATTTCTTTTTCCCCAAACTAATATATATTCGCTAGAAAACTCTGCAATAGATAGCAGAGAAAGCCTTTCGTTAAATGTCTCCTTTTAGCAAATGTGGAACTGGCGACAGGAAGCTTCTACATTCATTAATCTATTGTCCCATCTATGTCTACGCAGATGCTGCACATGGCCAAGTTTGATACAAAATTTTATTCTAAAATATTTTCATCTCACAGTTTTGCGTCCATTTATTATGTTGTGTGGATGTAAGCCTCTGAATAATAACAAAACTTGAGTTCCATACTACGGGCATTTTAGCGGAGACGCTAACCATTAAGCTTAAACAAAAACTTTAGATACAGATGCTTGCATATAAATAGTTTTCCATTTAAACGAAAGCTCTGCATAGATAAAAGCCGGAACATTTTTGGTATTAAACACCTTCAAGCATTTCTTCAGCACTTTTTCCACAATTTCGAAGGGTTCATCTCTCTCTTTTAATATTCTTTGATAAATAATAATAATGTCATGGTTTTAACCTTAGACAAGGTCTGGGATATATATGATCTGGGATATTTAAGGACATGGATATTTAGACTTAAGTTCACCTTGCTAATACTTTAAGCCTAAACATATTCTAAGCAAGAAATTGTCTCTCTCGTTTATCACCACGATCGCTAACATACACATAAAGTTTTATTATATTTTAAAAGAGGAGAAGGAAATATTTATTTTTTAATTTATTCCATTTTGCAAAACTTTAAGGAATTTTGTACATTGACGTGTAGGGATGGTGTTATTTTTACATTTACTCTCCATAAAAAATAAATAAACAAACAACCATTTGGTTGCGCCCCGGTTTATTATATATCTAAAGAAACTTTCACCCTTTAACAGAATCGACAACAAATTTCTCGCCCTAACAAAATCGAACACAAATTTCTCGAACTAACAGAATCGAATACAAATTTGACGCACTAACAGAATCGAACAAAAATTTCTCGCACCGAGTGAGTTTTTAGTTAAGTAAATGTCTAAGCAATCCGCTCCAGACAAACCACTATTAGGAGACGTTATAAATACATTTAAGTCAAGCAGCAAAGACAAAATGACCACATACTGACACTTATTTATCTCTTGCGAGTGAATGATCTTCTCCATTCTTGTAGAATATACGATATCTTGACAGTGCGCCTATTTTCGTTTATAAGCAATAAGAAAAAGACTGGGAAAGGCTGTAAGAACAAATGAGCGAAAATAGGCTGAAATGGTCCGAACATTCCTTCCCTTTACAATACACATTTGCGCATATAGCACGCATCGCAATCAAAAAGACAATTGCCTGGTCGCTTCTTCTTAAGGAGTTTACGCTTCCACTTAAGTCATAAATATTTCAATTCTTTAGAAAAGCAATATTTTTGATTGTACAGAAGAATCGGATCTACTTTACATTGACTTATTAAGCGCCCCAAGGTTTCACATATAGTCAAAAAATAGCGATTGGAATAAATTTTATTTCGCACCTTTTAATTCACATAAATAAAAGCGTTTTTAAATAAAAATTTTTTTTTATATAATTTATTCGCTATACAGTCCATTAATAAAAACTCTTTTGTAAATATATTGCATATGTAGTTTACACATATGATATTATACTATGTTGATCAAAAAATAAGGTGAATTTTTTCATGAAAATGGAAAATGTTTATTTATTCCCTACAATTTCACTTTCGTCTTTTTAAATGTTCTTCCCGTTCGACAAATTGCACTTAAGTCAGAATCTTCTTTAATCTTGGAAACGTTTAGCACAGAATGGCCTTAAATACTTAGTTCGGTGTGCATATCTCGTCAATCCAGTAAAAACGCTATCTCCGGAGTGATCTTTTCCATTTCTTTGCCCAGCTAATCATATTGTAGTTGTGTCGAGTCAATTCGGGTCGTATTTACGACGAAATGTTTTCGAAGAACCAATGAAAAAATTAGGTGTTTTTTGAACCAATCGAGATTTTGGAACCTGTGAGGCCTACCTTTTTAAAATGGTTTAAGTTGAGACAAATGCTCGCAACATCAGCAAGGTCGCTAATGATCGTTAATTTTCGAGCGGCAAGTCTTTGATTTCCTCGGGCTCGTCTAGGCCGCTGTGCATCTTCAGCCCATTTCCGGCTTGCTTTAAAGCCTATGTACCGTCCGTGAACCTTTTTTTGAGACACTCCCACCATTAAAAGCTTAAGGTAGCTTTAACGTTTCCACAGCAGAAGATTCATTCCACAAGGAAAAATTCAATGCAAATTCTATGAACGAAAAAATCGAAGGACGGTATTACCAACTCAGGGGAAGTCATAACTAGGATTTCGTAGCACGTGCATAGTTTAAGTAAAAAATGTACCCTATTTTTTGTTCACAGTAGGCCATGAAATCGCGCAGACATTCCATATTTGCGGTCATTCATATCAATTACACCTTCATTTAATATGTGTTTCGTTTGCTTTTCATTCGCATATGTTCCTTGACTCGTCAAATATGATTGAATCATTTTTAAAATACATATTAACACAGAAAACATCGACGAGTTGTTCCGTCGGTCATTGGCTTTGCTCTTACACATTTTTATTTTAATTTAAAAATGTATTATTTTTAAGTTTTATTAATTTATTTTTATTTTTTCTTTGTTGATTTTTACTGGGTTTCGTTCGTATGTCATTATAAAAAAAATTAAGAAAATAAAAGCAAACTAAAGTTTGTTAAGAAATACCCTACATCAGCCTATAAACGCAGGTGCTCGAAAAAGTGGTCCTATCCGAACCGTTTTCTATAGCTGTCCGTACCATCACTGTAACAAATTCCATCAAAATATCTCGAAAATTATGGCTTGTAGGTTGGTTTATTGATTACATCCTATGTAAAATCTAGCTGTAGCTTGTGTAAAACCTAAATTTGATTCTTTCATGTTTTTGAAATACAGATTTAAAAAACAGAATTTTTTTTGCCTCGAGACAAATTTGTGCAATGGATATGAGTTGCTTGTTTACGGACCTATGTGTGTGTGTGTAGATAAAACGAAATGGTATTCGCTCAGCATGTGAATCGTGCATACCATATTTATACCCTACAAGTGTGTGCGCCCATATGTAACACCCAGAAGTGCTTAAGAGAGATCGTTAACTGCTCTGAAAAGATATCCATACCTCATCGAAGCATCACTGTCTCAAATGATGCCCTCTATTAGGTTCTTCCTGTCCAGGATATAAATTTCCTCTGTGATTGTGAGACTGTGAGGCACTTCATGGTAGAATAATGAATATTTTCCAAAAAAGGGTTAATTTTGTTGTCATGACTGATTCGAAATTTGCAGATATATTTCTTCATTATTCATTGTTAATTGAAAGCATAATAAAAAAATGCAAATGAAATTATAAAGAAATTTAAGTTCAAAGTTTAAACATGTCTCAAGGACAGACCAGGGCTGAATTAGAGTTAGTAACACATATGGTAAAACAAAAAAAAAAATGTACATTCTCATTCTCTCCTCTTATACGACAAGTTTATTTATTAGTTTTCAATTTAGATCTCTGCTTATTTGTCGACACTTCTCTTCCTTTCCACGTTCCTTCGTATCAATTTGTCTAATTAATTTTTCGAAGTCAATTCTCAATATGAAGAATATGTGGCAACTTTCAAATATTTTAAAGATTTGCATGTAACTCGCGTTTGTGGCTGGCGTCCTCGAAGTTGGCTGGCATGTCGAACATTGTCGATATCCTTCAGCATGGGCGTAAAATGTGTCGTGCTGTGCTTCTGTTTATCTACATCTACGACAAGCGTTCTACAAAGATAAAAAAAGAACTGTGATGCAATTAAGTCCTTTAACAGGACAGGCGTTTCCGTCCACTCATCTTGGAGTTACTTGTATGCCGCACAGGTTTCCCTTCCCGTAATCCTTTCTGTTTACTATCTTGGCTGCAAGATTAGGGCGTTACGCACGGAATGAGAATGTTGGTATAATGATTGTAATGCATCAATTGGAAGAAGTGTAACATACAAAATACAAAACTCTTTTCAAAACTGTGTTCACATTCTGTGAAACAGTTCGAGAATATGAGAGTAAGCGTATAAAAATTTGGCCACGTACGAGAGTAAGCGTATAAAACTGAAAATGAATCTCAATAATTCAACAGATGTTTGTATAAAAATTTGCGTGCATGTGAACAGTTCGCTTTTCAAAAGAAATTTTTTCGTTTTTCGCTTATTTTTATCAAAAGTAATTTTCAGTATAACAATGTGCATATATAATGCGTCAAAAATATATATTCAGCAAACTTGGGGAAAGTAAACACATGCATGCATATACGAACTTCTTTGGAATTTAAGTGAATATTATTGCAGCAGATGAGAGATAGAACCGTTGTATTGCAATGGTTGTTGTAAACCTCTAAAAAAAACAGTTCATGTGTATAATCGGGGAGAGAAGATACATATATAAAAACAATTTAACACTAGAACTATTACCGACTGTTTGCGTACACCTATTCCTATCGAAAGGGATCATCTTGATTCCCTATTTTTGCCGACTTACCACAGCCGTGAAAATGAGGAGAGGAAGGTGACTTTTGACCTTAATCGATTGGGAATCCAAGGTTGGAAAAATTGTTTGCGATCTGCCTAGACACACGCCCTTCACGCCCAAATGAACAGCTAAAGCAACCATGAAAAGAAACGATAGATTTCTTGTATTTTCGACTACAACCTGAAGATCGAAACTCAGAATGGGACAAAATGACGTACTCGGTTGCTGTAGTGTTAAAGAATGCAAGCAACTTAACTTTTATGCTCCTTGGCATTGCAAGTTTTTTCAGTGTGTGTGTGTGTGTGTGTGTGTGTGTGTGTGTGTAAGGGCTGCAGACTTTATGCATAATTTTTATTTAAAGTTTCTACCATCCAAAGCGACCTAATATCAAAGAAGATAATATAATTTTAAATGTATGCGCCTAAAAGTATGCTTCATATTTAAAGGAATTTTTATTTAAAAAAAGAATAAACCTATTTGCAGCGACTAACTGAACTTATTAAGCGAATACATGTTTTTCTTTAAACTATTTGTGCACGGTGCTCTTTCGTCCCGCCCTGGCTAGGTTGCCTGGCTAAATACGTTAGTATTTAAGCACGTGTAACATTTCATTATCAAAATATCTAATAGATTTTAAAGGCAAGCAAGCACATGTGTGCCAACAGCGTCTTTACACTAAAGTGTGTTGCTTTGCTTGCGATTACAAACAAGAAAACTTAAGCCGATTTTGCTGCAACATGCTATGTATGTTGTATCAGCAAAAATTCTCCAAATGGCTGATTAAATGGTGTAAACTTTTACCTTTGATATATTATCGCAAATACGTCAATAACTGCCCACCAAACTACGATAGCCAACGAACATTGTTTACCTTAACTAGGCTGAGTACATTAAAGGTGTTCGCAGGTGGTACGCGAATGGTTGCATTCGTCCACTTGGATACGATAGCAGAACGTGCTTGAGCACTCATTGACGGAAATATGCATTTGTGGAAATATGCACAACATTCACAAGCAACACATGTGCATGTGCATATCTATTTAACTAACTGGGACTGTCTCACATGTTTTAGCCTTTTTTTAGAATTTCTATTATTAGACGAAAACATTGTTGTTCTTTATTTATTTATTTCTATTTCTATTTTTTTTTTTTTTTTTTTTCTTATAGAAAACATGTGTGGATAACATTATTTACTTTGTTTTAGTCATGAGTCATGGCGTCATAATGATAAAATTCATGACTTTTTTCTTTTATTTACGCAAAAATAATTCCGCGAACAGCATCAAGTGTATGAAATTATTCATTGTGCTAAAGTCCTTTGAAATTTCCCGTTTTATTTTCCATATATTTCAGGCATGTTAAGGCAGCCAATGTGTCATCAACGTGTTCCGTTTGTTTACGGAAAACATATTGTTTTAGACAAAAAATCACGCGTCACTGTTATTACCTGAATGCCCCTGTTTGCACACATCCATGCATATATGTATATGCATATATATTTGATTTTACAATAACGGAAGATATTCTGTTCTTTCCTATTTCGAAATAACGCAAAAGTAAAATAAACAGACAGGAAGTGCATTTATAGAAATGAATAAAGCTAATAAAAAAAATGGGAAGAAAAAGAAGAAGACGGATGTCAGAATTATTAACTGACAGAGCGTAGAAATTTAAAAAAAAATTTCTTTGTGTACGATCGCGCGAGAAAACTGAGCGAAACTTAAAAAACAAACATAAATTTTTTAAAAATATTTTTCAACTTTAATTATTTTCCTTAATTTTAGAGTGTTTGCGAGTTTAGGAAACACAGAAATAGGTGACTGGTATATAACCTAAAACTGAAACAAGAGAGTCTTATTGCTTGGTCTCTTCATGTCGAATCAAAGACTGATTTAGCAAAATGACGAATTTCGGCAAGTGTCTGTATATATATGTATACATGTATATATGTATGTATGTTATGCTTCCTTTATAAGAAGATTTTTATAAAGAAAGGATATTATTATCACTAATGACGAAAATAATTTTCTCTTTGAAAATTTTTCCAATATTTTCGTAACTGGCGACAGGAAGCTTCTCATTTGGTATATAAGGGACCAGCATCTCGTAGCAATAACAATTTAACAAAAGCGTTTGTAATACTCATTGAAAAGCTATTTCCTTTCTTATGGGGCATACTCTTTAAAAAGTACGCTATTCGTTTCATCAACGTGAGGCGATCATAGTTAAATAACGTAACATTCGACATTTGGTTGCTGCTGTCAGCAAGGGGGCGGCAATAATGATAACAGCAATTAAATGTGACGACCAAAGCATAACATTTCCTTGTATTTTTTTTTTTTTGTTTTCAAGAACATAAGCAATTATTCCATCGCTTATATACGAAAAGAATAAAAAAAATAATCGTATACCCTCATCTATACTTCTCCTACGTGCCATTGTGGACAACATGTTATGCTTAGACGTAAACATTTTAAAACCAAAAACTTCTGTAATATTCGAACACTAAGTAACCCTGTGGACACAACATATTTATTTATTTATTTTTATTTACTTACATATAACAGTCAACCAAAATAGATTAAGAGTTGAATTCAGTGGACTCTTGGAAGTAAATCTTATGCTAATTAATATTAAAAACTTGTATAAAATATACAAAGCGAAGTAAAGAAAAAAAAAAAAAGTAATAATAGTTATAATGATAATTAAATAATAATTGATGTATAAATAAATAGGATGGAGAAAAAAAAAAGAAGAAAAAAAAAACATGTACACAACTAGCACAGAGGCACACCCACAGCCAGTACAAAGCCAAATTGCAAGAGAACCTCTAAGTCATCGCAAACATGCAAAGCTTGGCAACCAATACAGTAATCAATAATAATTAATTTTCGAATCATAATGAGATATTAATATGAAAAGTTAGTTTATGACGTAGGCAAATCGCGCGAATGAAGCAAAGTTGTATTGATAGACCCACATTGAGATTAAGTGATATTAAGTGATTATTGATATTATCAATAAAATATTTTATTTCATTAAAGCGACTAATCACCAACTCTGCAAACTCTACTCAAGCTCTAAAAGAGCTTACAGTTTTCTTTGTTAGTGTTCATCCAACTTTTTAATACCCAACAGCACTTACGGTACAAAGACATATTAAGTTTGCGCTGGTGTATGCAACACCCAGATGGACTTGAAATACAATTCATTATACCGCTCGATTCAAAAAGTGATTCCGCTTGTCTGTCCGTTAGTCCGTCAGTCCGTCTTGTTTTGTTGTGTCCAATCTACAAGCCGTAGTTATTTGATATTTTGATGAAATTCGGTACGCTGATCTCGTTTGGCCCAAGGATGAACGCTATTGGAAATCGTTTGGGGTGACCATTTCACTTATAAAGTTTTGTTTTAAAAAATCGTTAAATGAATAACTTTTGGAGCTTTTGTGGAGTGTGTAATGGTGCACAGTGGCATATCATATTATTTTTGTTTGTTACATTTATTTCTTTGGTCTAAACGAACTATCATACTACTAATATTGTTTCGATTTAAACTGCCGTGTACCGATAAAGGGGCACACAAATTTCCTTTTAAATTAATTGTAATATCCAAACTTAGATAAATTTTTTGTAAGAGTAGTCAGCGTACATGTCAGAAAACACCCAAAAAACTAGGCAACGTCTCTAGGATATTGCTCAGAATACTAGGTTGATATTTTAAAGTCAGACCTTCTATCCATTTTTCTTCTGGTGAGTGAAGTATCCTCTTAAAATTTGAGTTAGTATGCGAAATTTGATCTTTTATAATGTTCGTTTCGAGATACTGGGCTGAGAAGGGTTGGACGGAAAAATATATGTTATATATATATACTATTACCTAAAATACCTTTCCCTGATCCTAAAAGCTCAGAGATTGAGTACGTACCATACGATTGTGAAATTAAGCTATCATTTCGCCATCGCTTTAATCTTCTAAATTCCTAAACACCCAATAGACATTTTCGATTTCCAAGTTTTTCGGTTTTCAGCAAATCCTTTGCATAAAAACCTTCCCAAGAATTCATCATTCCTAGGTTTAATTATGTCCGATATCGCTATTAATTCTTTCATCTCGCTCGAAAGTTCTGCGAGGTGTTGCTGACCTTAGCATCAATCGGCAACTTGCTAAGGCGTCAGGTAAAGCACCAGAAATCTTTATTTGCTTTCGATATTTCAAAGAACTTCGTTTTCCAGAAAATAAAGTTGTTTTCATGCAGACTTATTGTATCAAATGTCAGATTTTCGTAACAGTGTGTACTTATACATACATACATGTTTATGTAAAGGTATTATAAATATTAATGAAGCATTGCTATCCAATTTCATTGAAGCTTCTTTGTATTGTTGGACAACAAACAAGTAGGCGAAGGCAAATCTCTTTAATTTATCAGTTGTCACTTTATATTATGTAAATCGCAAAAAAAAAATATTCTGAAATGTCCGCGTCTTACATAATAGGCAAAGCAAAACTTTCTATGAATACATCATCATATCTTCAAATGCTTTGATATGTTAATGAATTCAAAACGAAATTCAAGCAAATTGCCAAACCGCTGGGCAACGATGAACGTATGTAAGATATCTACACACGTAATCATTGCTGTGATTGCTTAAAGCTCTGATTTAATTGATATTGGGTAGTCAACTCATAATCTCCGCGAAAAGGTTGCAACAATTCACTGCGATGGGTATCTATCGGAATTTTGCCGCTGAACTATGCGTAGACGTAATTGATTATTATTTTATCATAATACTTTCCTTGTCTGTGCGGCTAGAATGATCGCAATTAATATAATATAAAGTGTTTCAGACATTCCTTCACAAATATCCGCAACTCAGTTTCAAGGCATGCGTTCGCTATGCACCCACGTATACTCCGTAATGAATATGTGCAGATGTAAGTGTGTAATTGAAGAAAGATAAGATTTCAGACATTTGCTGTGCCGTTATTAATATTGTAACAAAGCCCAAGTCAAGCGACTGCATCTGACCGCTACTACAACATCATATATCATGCAAGTACATATATATATATTTATGTACGTTTATCTGTAATTATTTGTTCGCTTACAATTAAATAAATGAATTCCATGTGTCTCGTCGCTTTGAATACTTTGTGATAACGTTTTTTCTTACATATTTATTTACTATTTGTATACATTCTATTTATTGCAACGTATATATATATATATATACATACATATATATGGGAAGTAAATGGAAAAGAGAAAGAGAGAGAGAGAAAGAGTTAATATTTACAATAGAGTTAAACTTTTCATTGAGTATGTAAAGTATGCACACAACAAGAAAAGCTATCTGAACTAAGAAATCTACAATTTATACTTGTATATATGCATAAGGAATTTATTCATACGTATCTAAGCGTTTACATGTTTACATATGTACGTACGTACACGCATTCTCCATTGTATATACATATATTGTGTATTATTCTTTCGCCAATCTATCGTTATGTTCTGCTTACACTTTGCAAAGTGGCGTTGACTCGTGACACTTGTCTTTCTACATAACAACGTTATCTTTGTAAATATTTTCAAATTAAAAAAAAAAAAAAAAAAAAAAAATATATGAAAAGATTTTATATTCATTTATTGTATTGTTGATTAGTGTTGCTGTTGTTGTTGTTGTATTATGCACCGTATGCATTCTTCTTTTTTGTTTATTCCATCTTTCGTTCTTTCTTTCATGCGAGATGGAAAAGTGTCAAATCAATTAAGAGTCATAAAAATTATTAAACTATTTAAAAAATTTCTCTATTTATTGTATCTATTATGCTTCTATAAATTTCCTCATCAACATCAACATCAACATCGCTTGTTATGTTTTAAGTTTTGCTATTGTTTCCGTTTACATGCATTTCGACTAATTTTTAACAAATTAGAAAAATAATAGGAATTGTATTATGACATTTCCGTGTCGTTAAAACAGAGAAAAGAAAAAGAGTATTTTTTATAGCGAATGTAAGAATGGTACGAATTTTCAATGCATTACATACATAATCATAAAATAAAAGAAAGCTTGCCTCGAGACAATGTTGGCGGAATTTTCGCTAAGAACACAATAAATATTGATTGGAGTTGATTAAAAACTTCAAACTTACCTTAAGTGCTAGCTCCGCTGTGAGGAATTAAAATAAGTACCATCGTCCACTCTTAAATACCCTAGATATCAGTTATCCATAAAGCGAGTTTTCAAAATAAGGCGTCACGTGGGAAATGATCGAAAAAGTGCTGCGATCTTAGCTATTTTCAAAAATGTACAACTTTGGACCAAAATATGTCAGAGTACCAAATATCACACAAAGAAAAACAAGGGACAGACGAATCGATATGTTTAAACCGATTCAGAAAATGATTCTCAACCTATCAGTAACATAAAAGTAGACATAACCTTAACCTCTTCAACCTTTTTGGGTGTGGCATACATCTTAATATACACTTGTAGGGGTCTTTGAGTATTTCTTCTTGAGATGAAAGGCATCGCTGCTTAATAATGCCATTCGAAGAAATTCGTAGGCATACATGTAAATATTAAAAAAAAAAAAAAATTTGTATAGAAAAATAGTAAAAAATGGCAACATCATAGCAATGCTTTGAAGAGATCTCTGGCTCTAGGGCAGTGTAACAAGTCCAAATTTAGAAATTAAGAAAAAAGCTTCAACAGTAGAAAAGCCCTCTCCCATATTAATATTACAAAATTTTTAGATTCAATTGTCGAAAGTTTTCTGCGTCGTTCTGTGAAGAATGAAAAAAATAAAAGTTGTTTGAATTATGCTTTGCGTCGTTTTCAAGAATTGTGTTTTAAGATGAACGCATCTAAAGTTTCAAGTGACCTTATACTGCGATACAGTTTTGCTACGTCCATAATTTTCTGTTTATTTCATTCTTAAGTAATTAAGAAATCATTTAAACCAATAAAAAAAAAATTTGATTGCCCGAACTAATTACACGGTTTCTACCCTTTAAGAAGTTGGGAAAGAAGTCATCTTCATTATGAGTATATTTGATTTCCTAAATGGGTTTTAGATTTCCAAGTTCAGTGCATTATTTATATTCCAATATTTGAAAATATATTCAAACCTAGTTAGGAAATAATAATAATAAAATTATTATAAGTCCACACCACATAAGACTGTGTTATTTAACTTAATCTCTGCGAATAAATTTTGCGTAAACATTTTAGATTTTCTTGAACATATAATACCTAGACTACGCAATGCATAGCAGACGGCTGGTAAGCGCGAACACACTACTAAGATATCCAGAAAACAATTCACATTAATTTCAAGTGTAAACAACTAGAAAACCGGAATATTGTTATGCTACGCTACGCATCGTCTAATGCACAAAAATAAACGCTCATAAGCTAATTTTCACTCTAACACACCGCACACTTTCACTCTTTCGCTTGCAAAGCTATTAGAAAAGACAAAAACAAAAAACAAAAAAAAAAAAAAAAAAAAAAAATACAAAACATTTAAACTATTTTGTAATGTTTATATTACACTATTTTTTGACGTTTGCTCTTTGCGTTTACGATCTAATTTTACGTTGAATTTCCCCAAAGGTTAATGAATTACACTTCAACTCAATTATAAAACAAAAGTCTTTTTTTTTCTCGTCTTCTTCGATTTCAAATGGACTTCCGTCTGCCGTTTTACGTAATGGGTTAAAAGTACAATTTACACAGAAATACACATGAGCAACAACAATAGTCATGTAGGCGTTTGTTGAGGTCTTTTACCTTCTCGATCAATAGCACGATCAATAACAAAACACTTTAACTTTCATTGTCAATCCAAAAATACATATAATGCCTTACACAGAGTCTCGCTGTCAACTTTGACATGTGTGTTTAAAATATTTATTATATTAATTTAGTGACTTTTTCCTCTCTTTCCTCTCGTACGCTTTTTTTTTTTTTCTCGAAAGTCAATGAATCTTTTCTATGATTCATTATCGTTTCACGGATTTATTATCATTTTTCTGACACATTTCAACGCCAATATATGTCAAATAAATAAAAACGATATTCACTACACGGGCAGAATGCTGAAGAGCTTTTTCCTACAGGTAAAGCAAACTAAAATTTATTTAATTTCTTTTAATGATGGGATGAGACATCGATTTTCAATTTGCTGTAATTTAAAAGTCTTGACAATGATTGCATACCTTAAGTGGGATTTTCAGGGAAAGCCTGAGAAAAATGTTTCTCTATCGCTTTGAAGATTTCCCATTAGACGGCAGATCGTTAGATGATTGTCAGATAACGAATATGATGTATTGATATATTAGCAGTTCTCTCAAATATCCGGAGTTTCTTTCTTCCACTTTTTCCACATCACATTCAGGAGAATCGTTTAATACTTGTTAACTTCATAAGATCAAAGAACCCACTTGTGAAAGGCATCATTTCTCATGACCTTTGAAGCATATTAAATTATTCAAAATAGTGTTTGTTGGTTGAAAGGCAAAAAAAAGAAAAAATGTGTGTGTGCGTGCGTGTGCGTGTCTGTGAATAAGAAGTTCCATTAACGATTCCACAATAAAAAACAAGTTAGTAAATTATATTGGGCTTTGACCGAATCTCCCATATTCGCTACGCTTATATTAGAAAAAGGCTCGAAGAAAATGAAATTCCGATACTCTATAATAACACCAAGTGAACATAGCAGGTTTGTTCCATTTTTGTACAGGTGTCATAGAATCATCCATAGATATGTATTTCATGAATATTCATGAAAATGTTTATCTTTCCGAGAGTCTTTGAAAGGAGAGTTGCTCTCAATTTATGTTGTACTACAGGCGTGTCCTTTGATCAATGTATGACTTTTTCCATACCAAACTGCATGCAAAGAACTCCAAAGCTTTTACACAATTTGACGAAGCCATGAAAATATTTTTATATCACATATGTAGGCAAACATATATGCACAGATCAATTCAGAGCTCGATAGTGATCAGGAACATTGTTGATGCAGTAAACTTCCTTCTGAGTGTTGCATATGTTGTAACAAATCAAATATAACCAACCCTACCTTTTTCTGGCCGGTATGAGAATACTTCGTGTAATCACCTATATTGTCAGCGATCCAGACCGCGATATAATATGCGTAGCAAATTAATTTACCGAAGGTCTTCTTATTGCTATCTATTTTCGTCATAAACTACTAAAGATTAGATTTTATTGTCATATAAGGGACCAAATATATGAACATATGGGTCACAAAATACAGACCATCATAGTCCAAACTTGGCCCATTAAATTTATATGGCACTTCACTAGCTTGGCCAAGTTCTACTGTAAAGTATTAAAAATTTGGCCTTTTTGTCATATAAAGTGTTACGGTTCTTAGGCAGGTTTCATGCTATTATATAATGTGGGCTTCAAAAAAAAGGTCTATCTAAGACAAATTGTTTACACCGATACACTATTGTGTTACTCAGCGATTTATGCCAAAGAATTGTGAAAATTGCAATTTTTCTTTATACATTGCTTGCGGTACAAAGTTATATTAAGTTAGTGCGGACATATGCAACATCCGCAAGACATGGATCTATTTTTTGTTATACCCATCAAAATTAGTCTCTCCGTCTTGATTTCTTTTATTCAGCCTAAAGGTCGCATTTTTTAAGATATTTTAATGTTTGGTCCATGTATGAGCGCTGTTCAAAACAGTTCGAATCGGAGGATTGTTTCGACCACTTCCAATATACTAACTTATTTTGGAACATTGATATATAAATAACTGTATTAAGTGGAATTTAATGGTGGGCCTTGTCCCATTACAGTATGCTTAAAGTAGAGACCTTACATGGGAGAGTGGCCGTAAAAATGGTCCGATACAATGCATTTTCAATAGTGTTCGTTCTTTAGCCAAAGCAATATTTGGCTTCATAAGTCTTTTATCGCCTTAACCTTTCGTTTTCGGTTCCTTCAACTATTTGATTCTTCCTTGATACTGGCTTTCACACATTCCATTATCAACATTAAATTAAACCTATCAAAATTACACTCTATGTTTTAATTTAGGTTCAATCCCTTATGTTTTGTGCTACGCCGTTTGTGTTTTTGTGAGCGAATCACGTTCACTTTTAAACTTGACTTAAGCTATTGTATCGTACATTACTAAACTGACTCAGCATAACATTGTCTTCTGCTAGTAAGTTTGAAAACTTTTATTATAACCTTTTATTTAACTTACACATAAGGTCTGAATTAACCCCATTTCGAAGCAATTCGCCGTAAAATTGAAATACTACTTTCCGTGTTTACAAGCTGGAAGGCAGTATGATAGAAAATTTAAAGTTGTTAAGGTCTTAATAAGGGAAAGTCACTGGGACCAACTTTTAGTTCACTTAAATGAAAGCTTATTTAAAAATAAAAATTTCTTCTATATAATTTATCTCCCCCTCTCTCTCTCTCTCTCTCTCTCTCTCTCTCTCTCTCTCTCTCCTCTGCAAATTTGAAAAGTAAGACATGTAATATATTTTTCTGACTAAAACATAAAAAGAAAAAAAGAAGAAAATGATTACCAGAGATATTACAGAGCGAGGTGATTACATTCGTAGCCTTTCAATCGAATTATGCGTTTACTCTTGTCATAACCTCTTGTATATCTGATAATTATATAGCTTGTAGCTGTGTACATTAACTATGGCCTTACAGCTTTAGTAATAATAATAAATGAAATCTTTCTTGTTAGATCTTTCTTTGAAAGGCAAGCTACAACTATTTTATTGAGGCGATTCAATGTGAGGCAATCTAAACGATTAAAATTTGATTGAATAAGTTTTGAAAAATTTGAATAAACTAATAAGTATACCGCCGTTAATTATACAGTATCTTCCGATTTATTCTGTATTTAGCAAAAATGAGGTAAAATCATAGCTTATTTATAGCTTGAAAGGAATAATATATTGAAACAAGATTGATATAAGAAAAGGTGTCTTTTAAGTTCTTTTAGGTTTTCTCTATATTTCCTAATACACTTGCTTACCAAGCACTATACGACAAGTGACGTAGGGTGTAATGAAAAAGTTCGAGATTTCTTTTCAAAGATATTTCTTCTTTCCATAAAGTAAATAAATACCATTGACGCCAGATGACAGGTGCAGAAATTAGAAAAATGCGAAATATTTTAAAAGTATTTTTATGGACAACATTGTGTTTACACATTTGAAATGAAACTTCTCTCGCATATCTATTTCGTTTTGTGTATTTACTGTGGGACTTCCTCATTTCATTGTTGAAATAGCCGCACCACTTGATGGAGATACAGGCTTACTTGTTGACTGGCATCGTCTCAAAGGCGGATAAGGTTCATGAGAGCTTTTGATTTTTTGAAAAGGACTAAGTAAAACATGTAGACACTTGCCTAATTAAAAAACTCCACAGGATGAATACTTAACTTTCTTATATCATACTAATCTTCATAAACTAGATCGATGTAATCATACATCTGTCCAATAAATATAACAAATACTTAAATCCTCTAACAAGCTCACTGGCATTCTTAAATTATTTTTTCTTTTCGACCTTGGTACGTGTAATTGCGATGTCAAGACAGTTTATCGCTAGGCGAATATTTACTTGCTTTTCCAATTTCCTTTTGTTTTCTATTATGCATTTTATTTGATTTTCATCAGAAATTTAAGCAACTTGCAAGACTCGTGACAATTCCGCACAAAAACGTTAAAAATTTTATAAACAAACGTAATCGCTTCTGCCTTTATATGGCAGGGACGTTAATACATTATAAATAAATGCACATGAAGTCTCAATTGTATAATTGTATGTTGGATACGTTTTACATTTAAAATTTATTGCTGACCATAACAGTAAGTGATTTCAAGTTAATGACAATTGAACATATCTAAAACTTGTCACAAGTTGTACAATTATTTTGTGTTTTTATTTCTCTCATTAAGTTTTATTTTAATTATTTTAATTAAAGAAAACAAAATAATTAAATTTGAGATGTTACGATCGGATCTACTTCACATATAAAAGTCCTACTCAAGCATTTACTAAGCGATCAACTTTATATAATTGGAGCTATCACCTAAAGGCATTTTTGAATTCATTTCTAATCAATATTGCAAATTTGATTTTTGAATTGAAGGATCGCCCTCCGTAGGCCTCTTTCTGGTTTAATTTGTGGTAGATTTTTGGGGGATTTTGAAGTCGAGTACAATTCTGAAAAGTCCTTTCCTTATGTTAGATAAAGGGATATGGCAAACTTCAAATGCCTTATTACTGCAATTGGGATGAATGCATGTCTGCCTGAATATTGGGTAGACATTTTCCCAAAGGTAGTTGTATAGCTCGAAGAAATAAAGAGATTGCAATAAAAATTGGAAGAGAGCTGCGAAGAGTGCATTTTTATTTAGATTAAGGCACGTACGGCTAATCTCACCTACTTGGAAATATGATCGTAAATGGAGTTCCTTTCTTTCAAAGAAATTCTTATTCTGCGTGGGAACCATCCGTGTCATTGAATATATTAATTGGTAGCCTACAGATGGAATGAGAATACTTCCATTTCAAGAAGCTTCCAATCCACTTTTTCTCGTTTACTTTGACCGGATTGTTAACAAATTGTGAACGAAACCCAGTGAGAGCAAGTTTGTATTGCTATATAATTGCTCTTGATTTGACAAAATATATATTTTCCCTTAAGCGTCTTAATAACGGTTTGATTTTCGCGTAAGTTTTTATTACTAATCTGGGTTCTCTTTTGCCATTCCCTATGAAGAACACTTCCATACTCTAACCGGTGTTCTCAAGTGGTGTTTCTCAAAATAAAATAATGAACAATATTCTGCGGACAACAACAATTCCTTTCCGCGACCTCTACGCGAAAAAACAATTTATTATTAACACCTTCCCAAAATTTGTTATATGTATTTTGCAATTTCATATCAGTGCAATAAAACGATAAACAATATCAACGTTCGTTTATATGTCGATATATTCGCATTAAAAAAAAAAAAAAATTTTTTTATTACAAATTGACGGACTATGTAGAAATATATGCATATGTCCAACTCATTGGTTTTGTAATAACTTTATTGAAGAGAATTAAATAATGCCACATTAAGTAATAGTTGCTCCGACATCAAAGAAGACGTTATGTTTATGATCGAAGCTAATAAAAAGTGACTAATAAAAGTGACTTTCTGATTTCAATAACAAGTCAGTGCTCAGTGTTTAGGTCATTTGTTGACTTTCAAAATTTGCATTAATAAAGATTGTCTTGTTGACCATCTGGCAACTGCATGGACAGTCTTCATCTAACATGCTCAACAAAAGTGTAGTGATTACGTCCATATGGTTGATGTGCTGATAGAGAGAGCAAATAGTGGACAGAAAATTTTGATCATAACCAATCATCTTCTTTTGAGGACATCCTTCAATGACCAGACTTGTGCCTGAACCTTTCAACTTCTCTCATCACATGCTAGCTTAACAGAGTACTTGTTGAAATGGTTTCTGGATAAAAATATCAATCATTTGATAAAAACTTATTTACTGACAACGTTGAAACGATGATCAGATCATTGTCCAAATATTGTTCTTCGAGACAATATATTTAAACATGGTTACCTTGTCGACAATCCAAATACTGCGGATTATTACGGTTTGCACACTACAGCCAACAGCTTCACTTTTCGATCGGTGTTTATTCTACAGCAGCGTTCAATTCACTTACTCAACATTGACATCTGTCACAAAACTCATCCGTACGCATTATCATTGGTTAAGAATGCCATGAAGTCGAATCAAGCTTACTGTGTCATTCGTCAGACAACTTCACTTCAAGTTCATCATGACGTTCACGAAATCCTCCGACGGTTGTCTGTCTTTCATTCACCTTGTAGCCAATTATCAGGGGCTTCTTTGTTTCCCGATTTGCCGCAAATTTGAATCGAGAATTTTTTGATTTTTCACAAAACATGTACACTCCTGGACCTTTCGACAGATAGCGTATGCGCAGCCTAAGTTCACCCCGTTTTATGATGCTTATTGTAAAGAGAATGAAAATGTTTTTTACATATCTGAGGAAATCTTCCGTTGTTGATTTGCTGAATAACAAAATGAAGAGCGAAAGTGTATTTCATAGTAATCACATAAAACGGAAAGTGTGTATAATTACAGCTCCTACCGTAACAGCATAGACAAACTTTTTGTTTCCTTATTGACTGTGCTTTTAAATTCGCGTCACTTGTGCAAAAACGTGGAGTTAGGTAAAGGCATTTGTCTAAAAAGTTTTCTGAAAATTAAATACAATGTAGGCAAAGGCACTCTAAAGATTATTTTACAGGATGAGAAAAAAAAGTTTTTCTATAGCCAAACAGTTACGTTTGCTATCCTCTTGCAATACGTATCGAACACTAATGAAATGTTTTGCTTTTTTTAGTTGTCTAACGATGAAGAAAACTTTGCGATAAGTTAACTTACGTAAGTTATAACGTTCCTGAAAGAAGAATCGGAGAACCTTGTTCTCTACCTATCGTTGCGAATAAGCTGGAAATTTATTTTCTTGATTATGAAAAAAGTGAAAAGAACGAAAAACAAGAAAATTGCATTCGACTATGATCGAATCTTTTATACCATCATCGTTATCGTAATAAAGACTAAAAAAAAAAAGGAAAGATTAATTTTGATGCTCTATAATATTGGATGGGAGTAACTGATTCTACTTTGAGTCTCCCGGTGTAGTTTTTGAGTAACAAGCACAAAATATCTCAACATTTTGTTGCATTGCAGGCACGTTTTCTAACCGATTTGAGTCTTTGGCAAACTCCTTTGCATATTCATGTATGATATCTTCATATGTGAGAAAGAAAGAACGCTTATCACAGTTGGGCAGGCTTATAAGTGAACAGATGTACGGACGGACATGCTCAGTTAGGTTTCGAATTTTCCAAAAGTCAAGAACACATATATTTGATGGTTCTTTTTCAAGCTTTCTTTGTAAAGCTCACGTTGTAAAGGTTATGATAAAATACACTATATTTCGGGTAGGCGTGACCGATGTTTTTTTATCCATCCATACATGTATTTTTCCATGAATATACGAGGAAATATTTATCGGTGCATGTGTAATAAGTTTCATTTACGAAAGATTAGTTTCTCTTAATTTATGCTGTATAGCAGGCGTGTCCCTTGAGCAATGCCGGCTGCTCGCACGCAAGAATTTCTGGCACTTTTACCAGCTTTTACGTCGAAATCTTCAGTTTTGCGATTTAAGGGATGTTTACACATTACATGAACAGACAGACCTACATGACCGATAGACCGATAAGAAACATGATACTAATCGGGAATAAAGCGGATGTTTGGAGCTTTCTTCTGTGTGTTCCAAACGTTTTCAGCAAACGAATATACTTCTTATTCTTCAGTGATGAGTATAATAAAAAGTGTATTGTAGAAAAAGCAATTAAAGGGATGTGTGTGTGTGTGTGTGTGTGTGTGTGTGTGTGGATAAAAATGAACTTTGGTTGTTTTTTAGTTTCTAGAGACGAATTCGCTGAAATTGAGAAAAGCAAAGTAAACACTTTAAATTTATAAAATGGAAATTTTTCAGTAGCTATAGTCGCTCGCAAGAGAAAAATTTCTTCTTATTAAAATTTATTTAGTGAGGCATTTAAAATCAAATATTGGATGGTAGAGAATTTAAAGCGTTGCCCGGGTATCCTTTATAATGATAGATGAATTCTATTATATAGTAAAATATTAATGTTTAAGATACAACTTTGTATTTCTTCTTCTTCTTCTTCTTCTTCTTCTGTGACTCCGAAAATCAACAATAGATGGCTTGCTGAGTTGATTAAAACTTTGTATTCCTCTATCAACATTAAATCAATTGTATCCTATCCTCTCACTGTTTATTCATGAAAGTGGTTGCTTTTCATGACTAATTATCAAATTGAACGTGAAAGTGAAAACTATATAAACTTTCTGTAGGCGCAGGAGATAGTAAGTGGAATAATGGGGATCAAGATAATCATCATTGTCAAGTTTGAAAGTGTCAAGTGGTATGCCATCCTGTTTGTATTTCATAGTCATAAGCTACAAAAAAGGATTCCATTATATATATTTTCTGTTGTTGTTGTAGGTGGCATTTATACAAATGCAAAACTGCTTTTGATTTTTTCACACGCAGTAGAATTTAAATTCAAACTGAAATACATCATCCATTCAGTTAGGTCAGGTACCGCGTACTATTGTTAAATGCAAATAGGATTTTATTTAATGAAATTTTGTAAACTAAAAGTCAACAAAATCGCATACCACCTAAAAGGATACCGGCAACCATGCCTGTTTTATTTTACAGATACTTTACCTAAAAGTTTTCTAATGTGTTTGTTTGCAATAAATTTTTTATGTGATACGATCCGATAAATCCGATGAGTAAACAACGGAAGTATTAATCTTTTAAATTGTGTAAATATTTATAAAGAATTATTTCATCGGATTCTTAAAACTTTAAAGCCATAATAAAATGAAATATGTTACATTTCATGATTGTTTCCTTCTCTTTCTTCTTTCATTTTTATCCTCTCATTTCGCTTTCTTCTTTCTCTTTTCATTTTTTGATATATTTTTATATCGTATAAGGGTATAATCATTTTATAGTCGATTGTTTTTTTAAAAGCATCATTGTCATCATGAGGGGCATCAACATTATTAACACATCATCTGATAAATAAGTTTTTGTTTCGTTACATATAGCCTTATACCAAACGTAAGAATGTCAATGTCGAATACACAAGAAAGTGTTATAAAACAATTTAAGATTCTTTGTTGTAATGGCACGCAAATAAAAAAATGAAAGAAACCATATGTGAGAGACGAGGCAAAAAAAAACAATAATAATGAAATATAAAAGAAAAAAAAAAAACGATAAAAACCAGATTTTGACACTTGTTTATATAGGTCAGGTATACCATTATAATGTAAATATGTATTATGTATAATAAATAATTCTGATATAAAGTAAACACAACTAAAAAAGAAGAAGAAGAAGAAGAAATTTGTTTAACATCTTTACACATATGCTTGGTAATATTGGCTGAAGTCATTGCGATAAGAAAGTCTACACCAGTTGTAGTAGTGATGGAATTTGGTAAATGACGTCATATATATTATACACACACATAAATTGCTAACGATTGAACATGTTGGATGCAAGAAAAGGCTGAAAACTGGTTACTAAAGGAGGAGCTAGGAAGTAGTATGTTGTTCATTTTAGACAACCACTTCCTGTGCTTCGTTTATTTATGTGCCTGTTGCGTTAGCTGAAAAACAAAAAGGATATGAAAAATTTAATGGGGTTCATAAATCGAAAGAAAACATAACTTCAAAAGCTTTTCTCGTTAGGTCTTCCCTTCATATATATGTATGTGTGTGTGTATGTTTAGTTACCAAATTTTTGAAAGTTTGAAAAACCGAAAAATATATTGCGAAGTTTGGAAATCGAAGATATAAGTATTCTGAGATATAAGATCTCGTAGCCTTAGCGGCATTCGGTTTCTTTGAAGAAATTGTTCAAATCTACAAAGTGCAAACTGCGCAGATATTTTTTGTTGATTGTATTTAAGATATTCAGCAATTATTAATCGTGTAAAAACTGCATGATAAGCGGTATACTCGACACAATAGTAATATATTAGTATAGTAAAAGGTAGGTCCAGGTGTTAGAACTGTCCGCACAAACTTGTATATTATGCTCCACAAATGGTGTGAGGTGTAAAAGCTCATAGATCATTGCTGTTCTCCATTCGAATACAAATAATCTGACTTTTGAATAAGCTGAAGACAAGAGCATTCCGGCGATGTATTATATACAGCTGAGTACAACCGAACGATTTTATAAAATCCATTTAAATTGATTTAAAACTTTGGTCATCTGCAATACGATTTTCTTAGTATAACATCGAACATTAGAATCAAGTAACACCTACTAAAGGCACCCTTGGCCTTTATAAGTATATCTGGCGTCATAAGCATATGTGTATACAAGCTGAGATAATAAACATATGTTTTTGGAATGAAAGATTTTAAATAGTGATGGCCGTACATACACATACAGTAATTTATGTTCATATAGACAACAACAATATTGTTCTGCTCTGCTACAATAGTATCGAAATTGTATGTTGTTGTTCTTGTTGTTGTTGTTGTTGTTCTTATTATAAATATGTTTATTATCTGTATAGAGTTCGTAAATCTTACCCTTTTAGCATCCATGGGATGTCGACGTTTATGTTTTGCTTGTAAAATTTTTTTGTTATTATTTTGAGTATACGGGTGTACGTGTTCGAAATCATTAAGAACCTCGTCACAAAATTGTTGATTTGTTTCGTTCGTTGTACACTGCGGCAAATCAACAACAAATTAGGCTAAATTAATGGGCTTTGTTATGCTGTACTTCGATAAGAGTAAGCAAGCAATCCGCGTCTCCCCCTCCTATAAACTGTAACGTGTTCGAAAAGGAATAAAATATTGCATACGTGTGCGAACGAGCCCGTGGGGAAACTACAATAGCATACAATTTTTGTTCTTTAGAAAATTTAAATAATTTTATCCGTATTCAGCGATAGGAAAGGGTGAACAATGACTTAGGAGGCAAGATAAAAGTGTGTACTTTTCGATATTATGGTAGACATTTTTCGCTTCTATGGTGGAAATGAGCGTAGACTTAATAAAATGTGCTTCCTATTGATTCGGAATATTTTCAATTTATTATCTTTTCTTCAGAAATCTTACTTAATATTATGAATAGATGCAGGCACCTACAGACCTAATCAGGAAGCAAACTTTTTAATTGATAGATGCTTCGCTTGGAGGTAATGTGCTTAGCGAAGGTTGAGTTTTACTCGCCAGTTTGAAGTAACAACGCTATTGCATTCGGCTCAAAGGGAATGAGTTTCAAAAAAAGTTTTCTACTGCACGTAAGCTTAAGCATCCATTCTAATAAAACCTATAGGTCAATTCTACCTGTATGATGTCATAAGTGACCTCTTGCTATAACGCGAAATAGTCCAAACAGAGCATAATTGACAAAAGAAAGTTTTTTGTTTTACAATTTTCTTATGATCGTGACTGCAGTGATAAGGAAAAGTGCAGCCATTCAAATGATGATCAAAGGTAAGTAAAGTTTAGATTATACCTCTATAAGTCATTTATGCAGATTACAAACACATATACACTTCGTATACACATAATCATATGTGTTCAGGCGTTACCGCGGTATCTGTCCGAATACTTGAAATCTGGTGTTGTCGCACCTCTTCCTCCCTTTAACACAATCATCGAAGCAAAATATTTACATTGTGCGTGCGTGTAGAACAACGCAATATCACTTAAAATATAAATTTTCCTATTTCTACATCAAGTTTTACGAAAAATAAGATACGCTTTTTTTCATTGATCTCATATGTTTTAACTTGCTCCGGGATTATTGCTCGCTAGGAACGCAAACAATCATTCTAATCATATAATACATTTCTCATGAGTAATCGAGGAACAAAATTGTTTATATTTATTATCGAACAATCTTTTGTTTGTAATATGACCAGTCATTAAGGAGATGTTCCCTATCAATGTAATACGGTGATGGTCAGAAAGAAATGAGAAAGAAAAAAGAGATAGGGGAAACAGTGACCGCAGCCTAGTGGGTTTGCGTCCAATCGGTAATTGTGTTGCCTTTAGCGACGGAGCACTCAGTGTAGCTCCGACTCAAGACAGCTCTAGCGCACTTAAGATGTGAAACGGCGAACTTTGACTTCATAATCCAGTATCTACGATATCTATGGGCACCCACGTATTTAATAGTAGTGATTCTCCCACAATACCAAATAATTTTTCGGACCCCGAAGTTCATTATGTTTCAATGAAAATCTTTTTACTTTTTTTCTAAAAATCGGTTATTTCCCTGGTTGGGCTGTGGAAGAGAGTAATGGGGGACTGTGGATTTATTAAAAACCTTGTGAATTAATTAAGTTTCAAGTCTTTTCCATTACATCTTTTTAACAATACATAATTCGTACGAATTTTCTCTTAGCCATTTTGAAAATAAGCCTGAAGTGAAACCTTACTCAAATTAAAGCCGATATCTCCTTTATCTTTCAAGCCACGTATATTGAATATTCTTCTTTTTATATCAGTCAGTAAACGATATGTATTTTTTCAAAAAGTTGTCAATTTGCGTCGCTCTGTCTATCCGTCTGCGCATGGCTTTCTGATAAACTTACTGTGGATGTAAAGTTTAGGAAATCGGCTTCGACTTGGAAATATTCAAATTTCTTGTACTTAGATTGTTATTGGAAATCGTTCGCGTTGATCTGGCACTTTACCACATAAAATTTTTAAAGCAAAAAACGAATAAATAAAAATTTTTACTTGTAAACTACGGCAAATGAAACAGTAAATGTTTCCACGCACGCTCTATGATAAAGAGAGGGAAAACTGCTACGCTCCTTTATTATTACAAAATTATCAAAATTTCATATTCTTTGAGTTACTTCTTTAGCGATAATATTGTTGGGTAAAAATGATTCATTTATAGCGTCTTTCAGTTCCTCACGCTAACAACAAGAATATATATAATACAAGAGATATGAACGTTTTAAGCGAAATCGCAAACTTAGATAATTCAAACTTTTAGCATAGTCTGTATAAACACTGAAATATTTAATATTGTTATTAAATTTATGTGCAGATATGGAATTGTTTATTTATGTATTTATTTGTTTATGTGTACATGATATTTAGTAACAATAAAGAATCGACCAAAAAAGTAAAATCTTAAAAATAAATCTTAAACTAAACAATAGACACTTGACTTTTACAAAGTATAAAATATTAAAAAGGAACAAAAAGATCAAAATACGTGCACGTATAAACAAAAAAGAGAAAAAAAAGAGAGAAAAAAAAAAAAAAAAACCAGATGCATGTATATTTCCGACGTACAGGCACATTCTTGGCCGGTATAGTTCGGCGCAAATATGCAAAAGCTTGGCAATCGATAATAATGAACATATTTAGCTTAGTTTGCAATTTATACGAATCTTTAAAGAATAAAGCGTAATTTAGATCCGATATAGACAATCTATGTGATGGATTTTTGCAAAGGACTCTAAATGGATTGAAAGGCCCAAAACTATATCTGTATTGGCTAAGTTCTATGAAAGTAAAGTTTCCAGAAGAACATTAAAGAGAGAGAGAGAGAGAGAGAGAGACAGAGAGAGCGCGTGAGAGAGAGGGAGGGGGAGAGTCAACTGTTCATTGAGGCTAAAAGTAGAAACTAGTCCTCATAAGACGGTAGGGAGATTAACGAATCGCATCTCAAATTCTTGAGGGCACAAACCAAAAATTGCTTCTCAGCTGATTCTATTGAATTAACATGATATCTGAAGAAAGAAGTCGACAAGTGACGGATCCCGTCAGTCTTATTTATACCTTTTTGTAATGTAAGCAATGGCAGATTAAAACATAGTCTTTGCTCGAATCAATGACCAAGTGTACGTTTCTCAATATTTGTAAACCAATCAGATACTCAGTAATAAATGAATTCCTCCTTGAGAAAGACAACTTCGCCCATTTTTTTAAGCACAGTGTCATAAAATTAAATAAGCATCACGTTAACCAAATTATCCACATTAGGTCGAAGGAGATGCGTGCACATGCGATAAATATACTTTTTAATGCAATAACCGAACGACAAAATTGATTTGCATTATCGACGTCGACGCAACAAGGAAATGAAAGTAGCTGCAAAATTTCCCATAATATTAAGACCGCTACACTGACCACTAAGCAAGCTTGAATAAATTGAATAGTGTACACTCTTTAACACCTTACTCAATAAATTCGTAGCATGACATACAAATGTTTGATGACATACTGCTCTTTGCTTTGTAAGTAATCCATACAAGTTGTTTTGGATTCGTAAATAACAGTCGTGTCATCCTACGAACTTATTGAGCGCTGTGCTACTTATATGTTTCCCGATTGTTAAAATTGTTTTGAATCGCTTGCCGATCTTAACAAATTCTTAGAATAAAAAATAATAAGAAACGAGCCATTACCCTTCAACTCATTTCCCTAAGTATTTAAATCTTTTAAGGTTTATTTCACACTTCTATTCTGTGCTTCGCTGGTTTGTGTCGGCGTTCGTATTAGCAGTGAGTAGTGTAAGGGTTCACGTACATGTTGTTTGTAATTTTTTTATGATTGCGTTATCATTTATAGCACGAAAATATATGAAAGCAATCTAGTTCTACTAATAATTTAAGAATATGTTTACTTGTGCGCGTGTAAACATACAAGAACAAGACCACATCAACGTTTCGGATATGCATGCTTCGGTGATTGTTTGGCCGGTCAATTCCTATATATTCATACATTGCTATATATTTACCGTTCGCTTATATTGTATTATTGTGTTTTGTTTAAAATCTAGTAATTTTTTTTTTTAATATTTTTTTTTTGTTCTTGTTTATATAACATGGTCGGCAAGCTCTTGTGATTGTTGTTAGAAAAATTCGCACGCGATTTCAGTTTACTGGACAGCCAGAGAAGTACATCTAAATAAATATAAAATTGCTAGGCATTCGCATCCACTGGGTTTATTGCAGAAAATTTTTACCATTTTTTGCCTAAATATATTCAGTACATCGTTGTGTGTGTGCATTTGCACGTAAACTGCAAAAACATTTTCAATTGTAGTATTTTTCACATTTCACTGAAATGAGTTCATAAACTATATAAATTTCACTTCCGACTTAACAAAGTATAAAAATTGCGATGAAAGAAACGCTTTTCAGAAGCAGGAGAATTATGCTCAAATACGTATTTATTATGCTTTTACTTATATTATGTTATGTTCTACCAGGTACATGCATATGAAACCCGAATTTTTTCTTTTAGAAAATTCACGTTACTTATATGGCCCATCGCTAGATATGTATTTCTCGCACCTGTGTGACAATTTGCGAATGCCACGCCAAAAACTCTGGCTCTTTTAAGGGAAATCAGTCATCGTTTAACTTTGTAAGATGTGAAGCGTTGATTAGCAAGTGCGTATCCCATTGGAAGAATTCAAGTTTGGTAAGTAAGCCGCATGGGCTAGCAGTTCACAGTTGAGTGCTCGCAATGTATCGTCAACCGCTTTCGCTGTATGGATGGATGGACAAATATGAAATAAAAAAGAAACCATGTGCTGGCTTTTTTGATATTTTTGAGAGTTTGTTCACGCCTCTTAATAGACCACACACAAATTATCATATTCTTATCAAAACGATTTAGTCTCGTTGTTCATTAGGCTGGTACGCGTGAATCTACCTATAAATTTTTACGCCTGGAATTCTCAAAATAAGTGCACGTTTCGCTTGCAGTTCGAATGCAATGCAAAAGGTCCCGCGTCTATAATATGTGTCCAAGCTGTAAAAAAAAGACTGCATTTCTTCAGATATGTATGTCTTATATGTGTGCTGTTAGCGCTTCGTTCATGGACAAATTTTGGTTTCATATTTCTATACCTAATAGTAATAGCTTATGCAGGGGGACTAAATGTACAGCCATTTATGTTATTTTATGTTTATAGAACAGCAGTTATGATATTCGCTACTGACGAATAAGGTTGGTATAAAAAGTTTCGGGCATAAACCCTAATCGCGACTTTGTGGTCTAAGTTGAATGAAAACAAATGACATAAATTTTGATAGACCCCTCAGTTTAAAACGAAAAATTTACTTTTTCTCTTTTAGTCGAAGCAAGTATGTGAGAAATATTCAAGTCAACGGATCTTGGCATTACCAGGAACTCGGTTCAGCCAGTTTAGAGCTTTCATTAGTTGGAAAAAGTATTTTCGATAGGTAAGTCAATCCGTAGATCCTTCAAATAATATCTCCCACAACATATGCTACGACTGTTCAATGTGGGGATTGTACTAGTGTGGGGAATTAGTTACGATATTGATTAAAACCCAAGATTTTCGTAAGCCTTAAGATTTCGAAAGTATTTCGAATTTATTGTAAGTTTATTGCATAGATGAAAAATGGAAACAAATTTAGTGAAGTGACCTAACGTTGGTTAAATGGAAATATTGCAAGAGCGATATATGTAATAAAACTATTTTTGCCACGATGTACACGACATTGCACCCAGTAAGGAACAGTGCCATGCAACTTATATGTTGGGATAGCTCCGTTAAGGGTAAATAGTCAGAAACGGGAATTGTAGTTAAACTGAGCTACGATTTGTGGGTGAAATAAATTGAATATTTTTGTTAAGGCAAGGTGACTATGTACTTTGGTTTCACTCGTATTTTAAAGCTTAATCTAAAGAAAAATATTAAGCCTTTGAACATTTACCTAATAGACTATTAGCTAATTTAGAAGAATGGCTCAGAAGTGGTCTCTGCTTAAAAGAGATTTAAGAAATACATCGCAATTAATAAACAGTAAGTAACATGTATTATGACGAGTCTAACTCGGTGGTAAGTGGGGAAAGAATTAATAATTCACTTTAGTTTTTCGTCTTCGTCTTCTTTTCATGTCATGTCAACCATTCTCTCGCAATATAGTAAGATAGTTACGTCCAACCTTTATGAATGGTAGGAGAAACGACATTCACACTCATCTGCTATAATATTAGAAGGAAAAAATTATTTTGGAAATCTATTGTGAATATTAAAACCAGAAATATTGTTTTCCACAATTCAAACTCACAGTAAACGCAATAAACGAACTAAATATCATATTTAGCGCAATGTTATGACGTGAAGCGTGACGGTCAATGACTGTTTGATTGAAATAAAAAAAAAAAGTGCAAAAAATTGCTTGAAAATAAGAGAAACAAAATTACTATTTATTTTAAAAAGCCGGTAAAAATTTATGTACTATCAGAGAGGTGCTGTGCTGATGGCCGCACGATAATGAAAAATATATGAAAGAAACGCAATAAACATCGTCGAGCTGGTTTATGTTGAAAAACCCGTAGTAATAAATTTATACGTACTTGCAAGGCAATGTAAATAATAATAAAATAGTTTAAATGACAATACTTACTGATAATCGTGATGTTAATAAATTGTATGCCTGCCTACCACTCAAATATGTTGGCAGAAATCAAAACAAATCAAAGTGCGAGACAAATGCTATAAAACAGCTAGCGCTAGCTGAAATGAAGATTAGTTAGTAGTTTTGCAACAGGTAAGAGCTTAGTTAGCTTTTCTTTTTTGACGCTCCCTACCAATTGACTCGTCTGCTTAGTTGTCCGCCCGCGTTTTTGTACATTACTAATTGTTTCTTTTTTTTTTTTTTGCAGCGGCAATAGAAGAATTATTATTTAACTGTTGCATGCTATTGCTTCTTTGCCGGTATATAGCAATGATATGTTTCGTGTTTGTTTCACATTCCACTTATGACTATGGTTTGTCTATATCTTTATTAAGTCGCACGCACTTATGTGCTTTATCTGTATCGCTCAGTTGGTTTCGTTGTTTTCATTATAATAAGGCAAGAGCTTTATTTAATTTTGTTTTCTTTCGTTTACCTCGTTTTAAAATAACTCTTTTTTATACTATGCACTATTTCTGGTACAAGTGTATATGAAGAAGTTTGGGTGTACGCAAAATCCAGAAGAACTTGAACTTGAACTCGCTCTTTATTAAGCCGATTGGATTCGGAAACACTTCCTAAATTAATTTAACATTGTCCGCCCGTCCATCCGTTCGTCTATCTGTCCCTTTGTCTATTTGTCCATTTGCGCGTTTATCGGTTTGACTTTCTCAGTTTTCACTCTGGAGACGACAATTTTTAAAATATTTTGCTCAAACATGATACACTGACGTATTTTGCCGTAAGGATCAACGTTAGTGAAAATGATTCCGATCGGAATACTTTTTCAGTCAATTCCCGTACAACGTTCTATATACAAAATATAAATAACTGTAGGATGGTGTAGCATATTTAATGGTGGGCCGTGACCTACTATAGGATTTTTGCTTATTTTTACATACAAATGTGAATGTGGGAATATTTATAACTTTTCCCGTAAGATTTTTTTTTTTTTTTTATTATTTTTAATGCTGAACTTATTGCTCTAACGCCCCCGGCAATACACTTATCAAACAAACAACTATATGTCTGTTCTTCATTTCCTGAGAGTGAAATTTTTACCACAGCCTTCAATTAAATAATTAAACAAATTTTCTTCATCATCATCATCATCATCATCATCATAAGCAGCAATAACAACAACGACCACAGCAATATTTTATATTAACGCAATTTTTGTTTCTCTTCATTAATAATTGTGTGTCATCACTCTTCCATATACACGCGCATGTCTTTATTTCATTACATATAAGTAGCATACAAAAGAAAAATTAAAAACAAAAAAAAAATGAAACAATTAATTTATTTAAAATTCTCGGAAGTTCTCTTTGCTAGTCTTTGTTCTTCTTATTCATCAAAATTCGCAAATTTTTGTCTAAAGAAATTTATTCAAACAATTCATCGAATTCATGCGAACTTTCATGAAATTTGAATTTCGATGTGAATTCAATGTCCATTGATACATTTTCAGAAGACTTGGAATAACTAGAAAAATGATTAATAAGCTAATGAGGACTAGAGATAATTAAAATGTTGTTGTATTTTGATAACGTGAAAGGAGCATAAAATGTTATATAAATGTTTTATTGTTTAATTTGTATATTGATTGGTCTAAGGTTTTAACTGATTTGTTAATTATTTTATGGAAAATATAAATAGATTTATACAGAGTAAGCTAACAGTTGCATACGGGCTTGATAAATCCCATTGTGATAGTTGTTACTAAAGCAGCCCTGAAGTTTAATATGAAAAATTGAATATTTATGTCACCAAAGTGAAATCACCTTAAAATTTCATATCATGCGATAAATGCACTTGCATTCTATCAATCTACCTACGAGTGTTCTAAGTAAACAGTGGATGGGTTGAGCATTGAAAAACGTCTAATGCTTTAGTTGAAGTGTACACATATAAACACTACCGATTTTAAAATACAAAGTAGTATTACAATGCTGCAGAATAACTCCCTTCGTAATTAACTGATATTCAATTTTCTTTTCCGCTAGAATATATATATAGTTTGTGTTAGTTTTTCGTAACCCTGAAGAACGTTAAACTGAAACATTGTAAGGAATAGCGTGACTACAGTAGCCAGCTCAAGCGCATCATACGATGCATAACTACACTTTTTGAAACGCCTACTATGTTTGCCAGCTACCATCCTTACACTCAAATGGCTGTCTAATAGAATTTGTGAATTTTTTTCATCACTCCTGGTCATCTTATTTGATCGATCACTACAATGTACATCTTGTTTACACATATAGCATATTTATTGATCGTAAATTAGACGAATTCTCAAGGCTTAAGTTAATTCAAATGATTGTTGATTGCCCAAAGTACGGCTTATTTGCTCCCTTAAGTATAGTTTTTCCTTAGAACATGGATTGCATGAATCTATACTCGAAGGAGGACTGCAAAGTGATATCTATGCATATATTTATATACATATATATGTGTATATATAGGTGCTTTGTTTTTGTTTTTCTTTTTAGAGTTTATAGAACAATAACTTTTTTTCGCTCTATAAAGAAATTAGGTAAAGAACAATAAGGTCTTCCACAATTTAATTAATTTTGTTAAGTTTGGTCCACGTCAGGTCAGGTTTCGGGCTTATACACTTATTGCCGGAAATCGGGAGCATAATGAGCAGATAACTAGGGAAGTAATCAGCTACTCCGTTATATCTTATAATAATCATGTGTTCAAATCCGGTCCTGGAACTGTATACGATTGATTTCCAAGTGTGAAGAAAACTTAATGAACGCAAGCACTTCAAGTCAAGCAAAAACATACCAATTTTTTAACAGGTTTCGAATTATATTGCAATTCGGTTTGTGGGTGTAGAGCGCCTATTGTCAATTGACCGTTTCTGGCCAATCATTTAATTTTCTGCTCTGCATGTTCACTACATCTGTTAATTCTTTGTGATTATGACTCTGAGAATCATGGGAATAATTAAACCGTTATTGTTTGTTTATAATTCAAATTTATTTATGTATCCAAACGAGTTATACATGAACATTATAAGCAAGTCATATGGGCGTTGAGTTTGAATTGTATAGAAAAGAAAAACTTTTGAAAAGATAAGAAATAATTGATTTGTTGATGTGCATTCTACGTAAGCTTTGTTTGAGTTTGTAGGTCGTAATGATATTATCCAAAGTGATAAGGCGGCCATTGCTCAACGCATCTTTTCACCTTTCAAATTTTCTCCTGGATGGTCTTCTTCCTGTCCAAGATACGGAGATCGTTTCTAACTGCGGGACAGTGACGTGCATCTTGGTCTAACAACACACTTTTTTAAAACAAATGAATTTTTATCTCACGACTAACAACAAATTTGCAAATATTTTTTGTAACATTAATAGTTTATCGAAAAAGAATAAAAAATATTCTGAAATACAGAGTGAAATAGTCAAAGTATATAAGTTCAAAGTTCAAATGAATCTCAAGGGCAGATTAGGGTTAAACAAAAGAAATAAGTGCACAAAAAAACCATAGTAAGGGACATGATTTATTATCGAAAATGCATCATCAATTTTTTAAATAAATCCACTGTTCTGCGGTTATTGCAACCGTTGAAATTGAAATTACAACATCGAAATTTGCTATGTCTCGTGAGTTGATTCGAAAAGTAATTATACTAAATGTTTGTTAAACGCTGTAAAATTAAATAATTTATTATGTGTTGTATATATTGTTGCTACTACGCTCGTTTACTTGCTAGATCGAGTAAATAAGATTGCAAATGCAGCTATTTGACATGACATATAAGCATTTTTCAAATATACACATCTGCAATAACTTTAAACCATCAAGAAACATTTGCATTTAACATAGCACATGAGACCGCAAATAGTAGTTTTTTCATATACTCGCTCGTATTTCATTTTGCGAGTACAACATTACGCAGAATACATAATATTAGCCTGGTCCCAGAATGTCAGATTAAATGTTAGAGTGAAGAAGCCTGCATGTAGCAAGCAAGTCGAGCAAAAACCTGAAGCACACACAAAAGTAAAGTGTGAACACTGATAACTATTGTTAAGGAATACGCAGTAGTAGTTTTCAAGGCAATGAAAATCTCAGCCGACTAATCTGCTTTAAGAACCGACCTCTTGGAAAGGTGGCCGAAGTTTATTCTTATTAAAGATAAATTAATTTATTATTTAAAATTTTTTTTTCAACAGGACCAGTAACTCAGCGGTTGCCCTCCATATGTGTAAGACGGAAAAGGAAAAGAAATAAGAAGAGCCCGCAGTCTAGCGGGTGGGTGCACAATCGGTAAGTATGCGTAAGCGTTTATCAAGCCAGCAATCACCATATCTTTCGCTGCGGGAAATGGATATTTGTGAATATGGCCACAAATACTTTGCTCCGTCCCGATGAGTATCGCTCTTATAATTTTAGTTCGCACAGAAATTTTAAACTTCACCTGAAACAAATCAACAAATGAATGAAGGGGTTTATGTGGTTTAGGGAACAGTAAAGAAACTTTTAATAACATAGCAATCATCTGTACCTTGAAAGCGCAAAGAATTTGTGTTAACTAATATCAACTACACGACGAGCAAATATATTGCCCTACTAAAGTTGTTTTAGTTTTCGTTTTTCTTAAAATCCGGAAATAACGCGAATATGTATTTAACAAGGATACTTTGTAGCCTAATGTAACCGACGGTCGCAAACTAATATATATTTTATAATATTTTTGATTACTTTAGATTAGTTGCTTTATTTATATCGGTAAGTAAGCCGAATATCTGGGTTATATCTATACACAGTTGCACATGCAGTGTATTATAATTTACCGCCTTCATCGTTATTTACATCATCGTTTTTAAGGGCAAAATATTATTTGGTGCAAAACAAAACTACTACTGCAGTAATATGCTTGTAAGCTAATGGAACCTGTTTTAAATTTATCCACACATTCTAAACGCTGTGCAGGTGAAAATCATAATAACACACATATATCTAAGTGTATGTACATGTGTACGCACGAATATATGACCATATGCATATATGTATTTGTTTGTGGCACGTTGCCATACAGACAGCACTCACTCCAACTAAAAGCAGCGATGCTGTTCAAAAGGGGAAGAAATAAAAACAGAGAATGAAACGAAAAAGAAACCTTGAACTTTAGGTAATAAAAATAAAGAAAATAGCCTCGCTAGGGGATACTTTATGTATGCTTTATCAAAGCACAAAAACTACCAGTACCGTGAGCATCGATGCGCTAGTATGAGTAGCAGTTGAATAGGCTGAAAAGTCAACATTTCGTCCCTGTTTATATAGCCATCTGAGAACTTTATATATGCACATATGTTTAACCGCAATTGTTTACATGCATACACATATGCACGTACATGAGGCTTTAAAAGGAAGCATAGGTACTAAGAGTTCAGTTGACAATCCTGTTAAGGGGGAAAGAAATGTTTCAATCCAAGGATTCAAATGAAAAACTCTGGCCATGCGAAAGCATTGACGCTAAATATATTAAAAAGTTGTCATCAATGCAGACATGAAGATATGATAAACTAAAATCGAACAACAAAACACATTATTTTATGCGAATTTGTTTTTTTGCTGATTGATCCGTTGTTATTAAGAAGTTAAGATGTTTTTTCTTTTTTAATTGCTGACAGACAGCATTCTCTTACCTTTAAAAACTTTGGTTTCTATTGACTTTATATCCATTGTTTATAGAAATTTAACAAATACATATATACATATATACATATATACATACCTATATAAATATATATATATATATACATATTTTGACCTTTTTCATTCATCGCAAAAATTTCAAAGTTCAAAACATAAACTGACATTTCAAGTCGCGAACATACTATCTTGTACATGTATATAGTACACACCTTTATCTTAAACCTTCATTTTATTATAAGCTCTGTGCAGACAACTCAACTGGAATGTTTGCTTCATTTTTTTTCTTACTTCTGTTGAACGCTACGTCATATCATTGTCTTCGTTATCATTCTCAAAATTGATGAACTTTGGCGACGACAATGTCAGTGAAAATGAAGGAAACACAAAAAAAAAAAAAACGAAAGTTGTTAGTTAAAAAATCACTGAGTTACATTTTTAAGGTGAACAAGAAATGATTGCCTGTGACACATATAATTTCTTAGTGAATGAGCGAAGACATGCCTTTCTTTTCTTTTCAAAACAAATTTTAGGATCTCAATGTTGTTTTAAAAAAATTTGTTCTAAGAAGTATTAATGTACGGCTTCAAGTGATTTTAACGATTAACATATAGACTATTATATAACCTAAGAACTAAGGTTGTGTATACGTAAAAGCGACTACAGATCAATCATTATGCAATTATCTGTATAGACTGCCATTGGTTATGGCTGGATCGACTACATCCTTCGAGTTTTCGCATGAACCTAGACAGATAACAACGTAGAGTATATTTGCAGTACTACGGTGCGTTGCGCGAGAGCATATGGATCCATAATTGAAAATGTCCTAGTTTTTACTTTTAAACGGCAGTGACAGCTCCGCCTTGACTATTTAAAAATATCGCGAAATATAGTCTGATACCTTTTTAATAAAAGTTGAATCTAGAAGGAGGTATCATATTCTATGTAGATCTGTATCTACCTGTGCGACCAAGTGTACAAAGGATCTCTACCAACCACTCGATCGTCGTGGATTCAAACCGCTACTGTGGTAGGGTTGTCAACAAAACCGATAACCTTATGTATTAGTGCTTTACTAATACTAATTATACTAATTATACCCGAAATGAACCTAATGTACATGAATCGTACTTCAAGGCTACTCCTCTCAAGTAGGCAAGTAAGTGAATCTGGTTTTCAATTTCAAATATTTAAGATTTTTGTAAAAGCTAAACGTAAGTGTTCCGTTATATTTCAATCATAAGTTTTTTCGGATTAGTTTCTATGGGATCTTATTCTGAGATACGAAGGTGGTAAATAGCTTAGAGAAAAAAAACAGCCCTTCTGCGTAAATAATACAAGAAGAGATAATCAGAAAATCAATAAAGCCATGATTTGTTGATAGGCGATGTCGACGCATTGTAATAAAATGGAATATGTAAGCAATTAAATTGAAAGGCAGTCGCACACAAGAAAAGTGATATAGAGAGTGAATGAATGTAAAAACGTTGTAGTTACTGAAATGAAATTTTCCACAGATTTATAAAAATGAAATCAATGAACTGAGAGATTGATGGGCACTCACTGTAATAATGAAATTTGGAAAATTAATAAAAGGTTCAGCGTATATTTGCTTTCATTTAATTTTTTTGTGAATCGAAGAATTCATTATATTTAATATTTTATTGGTCTATTAAAAAGTCCGCGTGACTGCTTGATAGCTGACGGTTAAACTTAGTTGCACTTATGCATATGGATGACAATTTGAATTACCACAGAATGCTGGTATTGTAAGCTCCTGCTTAAAATGCAACTCTATACCGTCTCAATTGGCATAAAGAATGAAACTCTTATTAATATGCATATGTTGCTTGGGCTATAAAACATTTTAGCCCTTTGTGTACAGTGTTTATCGCTTAGTTAAACTACGAACAACAGTTACATATATTGCGAAAATATTACATACAAACTTGAGATAACAGGTAAATTCCTGAGGAATAGAGTAACATATGGAAATTGTCAATATTGAAGGCAAAATATATTCACAAAAATATTACGTTCAAGTGGAGAGTACTGTTGTTGTCTATAGTATGTAATATTATCACTTAAGTATTTTAAAAGCTGCTACTTGTGTGTGGCATTTGCTTGGTTGAAATCTCTGTTCTTTCTTCGCTTAATTGCCTTTATGTCTGTTTTTTGCTTGCCTTTCTGATAATTCTTCTGCTGCTTCTCGTTAAAGATATGATTTGCTTTCTTTGCATTAACTGGCATTTTATAGCGTCAACGCATATAACTCATCAAAATCATCAACAGCAACAGCAACAGCAACGGCAGTAGCAGAAACAGCAACAACTGAATGAATGCAGTCAACCAAACCCTTAACCACTCAGCCACAATCGTTCCATTCAACGTTCGTTATCATCCAACATGAAGTACATGCATACACACAGCTTACTTTACTTTACTTGTGTGCTAAGTATGTTTTCGTGTATGTCATGTGACGTAGTATCGAGTTAAAGTTGAGATTTTCTGAGCAAGTTTCTTATGTTTTATACGTTTCAGTTGTCATTTTTAATTTTCTTACCCAAAAATTAAATGTTAGATGACACAAGTTCTCGAGATTTAACCTTTTTATTCGAAAGGAAATATAATTTATGTAATTAAAAATTCAATTATCTTTTGTGCATAAAATTTTGTAAATTCAATTTGTTAAAGTTACGAGTTTAGAATACTGGAAAGGAATTACAATGCAATATATGTTTGGAAATATCTGAAAAGTAATAATCCTATGATGGCTTCATTATGCGTTGTTTAGACTTTTCCGCAAAAAAAAAGGGAAAACTAGGGAGCTTCAGCGCGTTTAAATTGCTAGACGCTGTTCTGTAAAATATCTTTACAAAACTCAGTTTTCCCACAAACAATCGCGCATACCATATTTTTTTTATACGCCATCCGTACCTCCACCTGCATTCCAAAAGCAATTCGCGATATATTGGAAGCACTCTACTGGGCAATCTCGGTCCGTGCGGCTTACCCATCTTGCTCGAGTTCCTCCGACTACCACTTGTTCGCCTCGATGGGACACGCACTTGATTAGCGAAGCTTTGATTTGGACGAAGACGTACTAAATTTTTCTCGCCAAACGAAGGAGTTTTTTAAAGGCATGATATCTAACCACTAGGAATAATGTATAGAAAGCGAAGGGAAATGCTTCCAATGATAATAATTTTTAACATTTTCATGGAATAAACGCGTATTTTTTACACAAAATTTCAGATTACTTTTTATAAATCTGCGCAAATTCTAAGCGTTGGGGTTTATGCTTCTTACTCGTAACGTCGCTGATCGTTAGAGACATACTTTTAGCAACTTCTTCGGCTGCAGAAATATCGCTCGAGCAAAAGTCGACTTACCGTTTGAAAGCACCCACACACCAACTACTTCAAAAAGTTGAGCGATTCATCATCTAAGCCTTGCTTCGTCGATCTTCTAAAGAAGATGTAATTCTTCCTTTGATAAGCCTTTTCTCACCAAGCACGTTTCCCTGCAGACCGCCTTCATTAACCAAGGCTATCTGCCACAACTTGAAATAAGAAATCCTAATTCTAAAAGCTGGAGTCAAGATAATTGCAGTGAGCTGCTTCCCAGATTCCCATATTCCAAGTTTGGTATAGACACAATGTTAGGCTTAGAATTTCCCTTCATACATATTTTCTTTGCAAATATGTTGAATAAATTTTAATATCTTGTGCTCTCCCTTGTTGGCTTTTGGTTTTGCTTATCCCATAATCTGTAATTAGGATAATAATTAGATAGTAATAACTGAATTAAACAATTCATTTGAATTTCGTCATGCAACTTAGCAGCTCTAGGTATATATTTTACTTTTCACACTCATTTCTTTTGAACTCCTCCTCGTCGCGAATTCTTCTTGTTATTGTAATATGAAACAAATACAAAACGTGTGGATTAAGGGAAAATAAAAACAATAAAACTCTTTTAATTTCAATCTTCAGCATGTCCACAACTGTTCAGTTCCTCAATACGACAAAAAGGAAAAAAAAAAAACAAATAAATAAATAAATAAGTAAAATATATCAAAAATAAACAAAAACATTAAACTTTAACTTGAATTTACACCACACAGACAAAAGTGTAGAAGAAGTTAAATAGAAAAAAGTAAAAAAAAAAAAGTAGAAAAACGACATCAGCAACTATTAAAAAATTCATAAAACGTAGAGAAAGAGGAAAAATTAAAAGAAAAAAAAAAAAGCAAGAACCTTGCACAAATATAAACACTGACAGTAAACCAAACAAAAATATGCATTTACACATCATTTACATCAAGTAGACTGACAGACAGACAGACAGACAGACAGACAGACAAACGACCAGACGAATGAAGTGAAAAAGAGATAAACGTAGGGACGGACAGATAGACGCACATAAAATCATTAAAACTTATTGCAAAGGCTCTCACACAGAGCATGACTGCTTGCATGTGTAAAGACATAGCTGCTTGACTACAGCTGGAGATGGTTGGTTGAACCGATAGACTTGCACAGAAACCTCCAACAACATATAAGTTTTATAAATTTTTTTTTTTTTTTTTTATAAGTTTTAAGTTTGTAAGTCTTTATAGTGAACATGTAGGCAGCATGTAGGTTGGCCTTACCGAGAGAAAGACGTCTTTGCACAAAAATAAAAACAAAAAAATATAACAAAAAAAAAAAAGCCCCAAGAAACGACATTACACGCTGTCAGGGTCTTGATCAGATGGATTTCTGTTTTTCCAAGCACAAATGTGATGAGTACATGTGCATGCGGACACATCGTACGTTCGTTTTCTTTTTTTTTTTTTTTAAATTTTTCATTATTCTTTTTTTTATGTACACACAAAATTATAAAGAAAAGATACCAAACTCTTGAAGGAAGTAAAGAAAACAAAAGTTTTTTTTCGTTTTCTTTTGTTTTCTTAAACCAAAAATTTGGAGTCTTTCAGTAAAGAGCGAACAGCTGGATTAGTTCATTTATTTCTCTTAAATTGGAGACTTTTCGTTCAACTATCAAATATTACGACGCTATTTATGAAACATCTACAGACTCCTATTTCTCTTGAAATTCTTCAGTTATCTATGTAGAAGACAAAACAATTCAATTTGAAAACACATGAAGAAAGGACGATTGTTGTATTCATTTGCACTTTACAAGGATTTAGAATACTACCCTTGAATAGCTGGCCTTCAGTCATTTATCAAATTTATTTCCTTTTTAAATTTGTGGTAAGCGAACAACATTCGAATCAAGCTTCCTTTAGATTACTCAATAATGACAAAAACGCTTTTCTTTGTTTGAATGCAAAAAGAAGAAATGAAAAATATTTATTTTATCACTTAAAATGGAAAAAATTGGACAACTTGATGGAAACTTTTCCTACGGCTCTCTCTTGGCAACACATACCTCATATCTCTATGTTAGCTTCTTGAGTTGATACAGGAAAAAAATAATAAATAAAAAAGACATTGAATTGATTTTTTTGTCGGCATGCACATACATACATATCAACGGCGTATGCACGAGAAATGCATGTATTTCAAATTCACTCTTCAATAAGAATAACAAAAAGCGTAAAATCGTAAAAACGTTAAAAGTTGTGCGAGATTTTATAGCAAAAAAATAAATAAAAAACATCTGCGAATTTTGTTGCGATTAGTTGCAAAGCATCATAACATCGAATTTATCAAAAATTAATATCTGCCAAAAGCACTACATATTAAATAGTATTGTTTTTGAGTCTGTTAACATTAACATTTCCAATTAGAAACGAGTAAGTTATCCGCTGTGTTGTCAATTCTGCTACTCTTTGCTTTTCCTTTTCTCTGTTTGTATTTTTCTTACTCTCTATGAAAAAGCATAGTGGGATTTTTTACTCTCCCTTAGCAGTCAGGGGCTTTCTTATCTTTATGGTTTTCTCTCTCTGTGTTGGTTGACCAAGCTGACCATGGGTGTAAGTTTATGTATTTCTTTATGCCCTTCAAGGAGTAACTTTGTACTTTTTTTAAATTATATTTATTTTTCTTTTATATACATAAAATATTAGTTAGCAAACAGTTAAATAAAATACGATTTGGATGGGTTATGCCGAGTAGATAAAGACTAAACCTGCAGCGAATTAAGGTAATTCGCTTTTAATTAATTCTCCATAAGGGCTTAATACTAAAGCTCGTCTAGTAATCAATAATATAGGCAGCAAAAAGTTAAAAATTGGGAAAGAAAGAATCATAATTGAGTTTCAAATGTTAAACAAGAACAATTTGACATTATCGCTGCAAACGCCCATTGAAAAAAAAAGAAGTATTAACATCACAGTTGGACAAAAACGACCATCTGACACCACTTGTCCTAGTACTCGTTTTGGTATTAATTGCCAAAAATTACACAATGTTTTCATGCAAAGGCACACTTTTCATGAAAGCCCAATCCAAGAAATAGATCTACGTGGTCCAAATTCGTAATTTTTATATTCATTTTGAATGTGTAAATACTATTACACAGCGAATTTTGTTGAGAAATTTTGAAAATTGCATCATATGGGGAGTGGTCGAAAGAGTGAACCAATCCAAACCATTTTCAATAGTGTTCGCCTTCCGAACAAAGCACGTCAGTTTACAAAATTTCATCAAAACAACCTAAAAATTTTGACCTCTAACCTGAATATAAATTTAAATAGACAGTCATCAAATGGACAGTCAGTCAGCGGAAGGACGGACAGACAGAGAGATAGGCTTAGATCGGTGTAATAGATGGTGGAGTCGTATCTTAAGCCTTTCTGCGTATCACAAACGTCCGCACCAACTTAATATACCCTGTACCACAAGTGTTGTAGGAAATAATCAAAATTGTAATTAATTCGTTTTCTAAAAAGTTATCTTAGATTATCTTAGATTATCTAAGAAATATAAAGAAAGTTAAGGTTACCTTAAACTACATTGTTTTTTTTTCACATCTAAATTTTAGATATATGTACAGGCAATTGGACATTTAAAAAGTCTCTCTTGAGATTTGATGGAATTTTAAGAATTCACAATTCTTTAAGTCGCTTTACGATTTTTCGAATTAGGCCTTAAGCATAATTCCGTGTTTTGGGTTAAAAAGCCCTAAGTGCTAAATATAATGAGAAACAGCGTTATCGTATTGTTTTATAAGGAAAACTAAGGAAATCCATGGAAATAAATATTAATAGAAACATATGCGTTGAGATGCAAAACTGAAGAAGTTCACATAAATATAAGCAGACAGTGATTGAAGCAACGAATATATGAAACACAACGATAAGATAATCAGTGTCAAAGGAAATTGAACCTTTGATTGATTAATGGAATGTGGGAAAACGAAGAAGGTCCATTAAAGCGTACTTGATTGCAGCAGTACAGCAAAGCACAAGAGTAGGTAGAATGTTTCAATCTGCACATAAATTGCCTCCATCGCTTGTTTTTCCTTCCTTATAAAATAATATAAAGTATTAATCTAAATTTTAAATCGTATAACATAAAAGTAAACATAAACTAAATAAATAATTTCTAATTTAAAACAAAAGGTCTTTATTTATTTGTTCCTGTGCGTTCTTTTCGGTTTGTTTTGTGTCTTTATATAAAAGTCTCGTAACAAGTCGGTAAAGTTGAAGTCGCATCCCTAAGATAGAAATAACGCATCATTTTGCTTTGAAGTTTCACGTAGACAGCAATTTAACGAGAATACAAAGGCCTCTATGGTAGACTCTGCTCGCAATAAACACTGTACTTTAAAAAAAGTTTAGAAAAGCAATCAAAACATAAAACACTGTCGGGTTAATAATTAAAAATAATTTTATTATATAATTTAATTTTTTTGACACAGCGTTTAATAATTGTTATGACTCATGTACTTCGCTAAGCTTAGTCTTTTATAATTAGATATAGTCATTTAAGTTGTTTAAGTGGAAACAAATTAACTAAATTCTGTTAAGACTCAAAATCGTCTCTTAGTTTGATTTCAAATATTCTCTGTTTGGGTGGGACGTGCTAGAATTAAGTTAGACTTAAGCTATAATAAGTAGCAGTAGGTAGCAGCAAGTTGGGATTAAGTAGACAGTGATTGACCACGGAGCATCTCAGCTGACAATACTTGCCATCAGTTGAGAAAAGTCAATTTTTCTAGAAGTCAAAAAGGCGACTTCTGGACTTAAGGCCCGATTCTTCTTCTTTAGATTTTCATATGAGTTTCATGCTTGTTCGGTGATTATCAGGCGTGAACAAGCGCACCGCGGAGTTATATTTTCTAGTATCTAGTGTAAGTAAAATAATGATAAGTTCCCTATATAAATACTGACGATATATGCAAAGCAAACATTGGCTGAATAAGCCCTAATTGTGTAAATGTTTAAACTTCCACGGTGCGATCTAGCAAAACGGGGATGATCACGAATAATAATTTAACATTCGCTTCGTTAGCTGTGTTGGTAATTCAGTCAAATTATGCATTGAAGCGGCTTGCTATATATGATCTAATGAAGTAGTTAAATAACTTGTGATTGAAGCTAACAGAATTTATTTGTTCTATAGTAAGGATACCGAAAGCGGAGAGTATAGAAGGGATTCTTCTGAACAGTGCATGTTGTGAGGATCAAAGTCATCAAAGGCACACTATTAGTTTATAAATGCCCTTGTATTTTTTATACGATGGAGCGGCCTAGGAACTCAATGTAAGGAAATATATAAGCTGGTTCCTTCCCCCGTCAGGATTGGCATTTCCAATCAAGAGAATAATTGAATGTAGAAGGTGAAGTAAGTCGTGATGCAACTTTGACTTTTCTTATTCTTACGATTCCGTAAGCTCTCTTCGTTTCTATCCATATTGGAGGTATGACATATGGTCCACGCTTATTATTCAAGATTAGTTCTTCATTATTCATAACAATTTGGTATGGTGGTAAGGTAGGAGAGATAAGATTTTTGTGTATTCTTCATTTAAATATAAAATATACTGTGGGTTCTTCATATGTATTCTTACAAGGTTTGTTAGCACTTTCTTCTTAGAAAAGAATTTTAAGTGTGTTCGGATTTACCGAATTAAAATAAGTTCAGAGAAGACCAGTGAACTGGCAGTAAAAAAGCCATAGCTTGCAGTGCTTGATTGAAATAATGGGAATTGTTTTGTTTTCCTTTTACAAGGAATTGCTTATGGAAGCAGATTAGAGGCTTAGTTGTTTTGATTTAGAAATTGTTGGGAATATTAAAGCTGAATCTCTCCCAGTATTCGTTTGGATGAGAAAATCCAGTTACCGTCTCTCGCAAACTACACAATAATACGATTAATAATTGTACAAGTTAGTTTGTATTTGTTTACAATTGAGAATAATTCAAAGAGCCAGTCTTTAGTTGTTAACAGCTGTTGTATTGAAAAAACGAGTCTGCAAACTTTAAGTGCAATAAACATAAATTTGGTAACATCTGAGAGTAATTGAAAAATAATTCGATAAGAAAATACGATTTGGGAGAAAACTTCACTGTAGCAAATTTTTATTATTTTTGTCTCTCTTGTTCTCTGTCGGCTTCTCTCCTTGATATGCTCTTTCATTCTCTTGCTTAGTGTTTCGCTAATAAATCTTCCTTGTGCTGAGTAGTGTGCGTCTATTTCTATCTTTTCGATTTTCCTGTCTATGTTTTGCTCAGTTTTCTATACAAAAGTGTACGATAGCAAAAAAAAGCTCTTTGCGCAACGTACCAAACAGGAAAATGTTATGCTTCCTGTCTTATTAGTGTCCTATTAAAATGTTACACTTTGCCTTTTATTAATAATATGATGTTGATGATGTGTAAATGCACACAGGACCATATTTTCATATGTTTAATGCCTACTTTAAGTATTTGCTAAAGCCAATAAATGTTGACTTGTTATTGTTGTTGCTAATAATGTGTTCTAGAAAATATTTTATTTCGTCACTCAGGAACAGAGTAATGAATAATTCTACTATCAAATCTAATTGGAACTGCAGATTGATTGTCATATTAAGGCTTTACGTACGGAAATTAAATAATTATTAAAGAGCTTCTTCTGACTTCTTGAAAGCTTAATATTTTTTAGATTATTTAATATATAGAATGGGGCATCTCTAGCTTGTTTTTTCATCATCGGAAATATTTACTATCCAGAAAAGATATCTATATATATATCTGCTGTAAAACTAACAAAGATTGAAGCGGCCACTTGGGAAAACATCTTAGTGTTAATTCATAAAGGATAAAAAAGTAATGTACCGACAGTTACAAGGCGTAACATTAGTAATAATTGGAATATATTTCGCACCTACGAAAACCAAAGATATATTACTCACAGTTGGTCGCTATTTTGTTTCGTCGCATTATATGCTTATCTCCAGCTATTAATAAAGCACTCACTTATTTTTAAATACAAAACAATGGAACATGGAACGCTTCCTCTCTCTCTCTCTCTCTCTCTCTCTCTCTCCATAGATACGAATATATGTGTGTATATACACCTAGTAGCAAAACGAAAAGAGTAAAAGGAACATGGAAACCTTGTTTTCGTCTGTTTTTTTTTATGAGCTGTTCATGCAAACGAAATGTAAGAAAAGATACAAAAACAGAGAGCAAGCAAATTGAAAAAGAGAGCTCTAAAATTGGTCGTACATATCGCAATGGATTCATCAGATATACTAAACGTTTGTAATGTAAGACTTATTTCATATACCTGATAAATCAATGGTTTTTCTCTCTTCCTATCTGTTAGTTTGTTCAACTCCTTACTTTAATTTGATTTATTTAAGCTTTAAAGTGGACTAAGTTGCACTACGCGCAAACAATATATAGGTTAAGTGGAATATGTTCTACCCAATTATCAATTAGATCCTACTAGTTTATATCTGATATGAAATTATATCTGTACCATATCACTCAATAAATCTCGGGTCTGACTATCTGTGTTTTTGTCTTGTAATTTCGTCATTCAAACACGCTCTCTTTTGTCGCATACATAGAGAGGAGTCAATATGGATTAAAACAATTGCTAATACGACCGCTGTTAAGTAAGTATATAAAATTGCGATCCACTCGAGTGATTGCCGATTTGACTTCTGAGATGCAGTAATGAATCCACGTTTTATGTATTATCCCGTTTTCTCGTTTGTTGTTGTGGGGTAGTATTCAACGGGTCTAAAAATATGTTGCTTTTGGGCAAAAGCAAACGCTGCTCCCACATCGAATAGACTTTTCTCATAGACAAACGTTCAATCCCAAGCAGCGTAATTTTTTTATCTCCGAGAACGATTTCGTGCACTTTTTTCGATTGTCTTCGGTCGAAGAAGAATCGGTGTTCAATCGTGTTCATAGCGAACCACCCAGAAATTAATTTTTTCGACAGTCGTGATCGCCGTCAAATCTTCCAAGCCAATGATTATTGTTAACGATATTGTTTCTCATGTTTAATAAATTCAAAATTTTGCTACACTAATGTCGCTATGATCCATAATCAAATTGTCGAAATGTGGTGTTTGAAGGTCTGTTCTATTCCGAAGTCATATGGATCCGGCAAAACGCGATGCCATATATATGCCAGATCGGAGACTTGTTGAGTGATGTGCCATATGCATATATAACACCGAAGTGAAGGTGACGCACATCTTCAAGGCTCTTTGCTAAAAAATCTTTGCTAGGTTACAGTTTATCACGAAGTAAAGATCAAACCAGTCGAATAAGTATTAAAATTAGAAAATATTAGGAACCGTGCATCTATAAAACAAAAGCTTTTAATTACGATCACGAAACCCAGGAATGCAATGTCCAACTCAAGTTATAACAATATCAAAGACGATCCGTAGATCCGTAATGAAATCTAACAGAACACCCGAATTCCATTACTAATTTACGAATTTTTTTACCACCAAAAAGGCCACAAACACGCCCGCTCCATATACATAAGATACTAAATTATTTATAGAAAATTTAAACATTAGACTCTGCCTTCGCAGATGCGCGCAGCAAGTGTGAAGACAGCCCACTTTTCAGCAAAAGACAAGTATGTGAGCTACGTATAGTGGGCTAACTTTACGTCAGTTGTATGACGAGTAAATTGATTTTCATTAGATCGATATAGGGTACCCGAAAACTATCTTTCCTTCGTATTCTTGATATCAGAGTATTTATATTATTAATTTTTTGCTCTCTCACTCTCTCTCTCTCTCTCTCTGTTTGTTGTTTTCTGCCTGTGTAAAAGAGTTACTTGTTGTATACGAATTGAATGCTGGTGGTTTGTGTTTGGCTTTTGTCTGGCTTACATTGCTTGTTGTGATATATGTACGTAAACGTACGCGCGTACATAATTGCTTCTTCGATATATATTATTTCATGCTATGCTGCAGATGGTGTAGATTTCTTGTATTCAGTTCCGGACGTTAAACGCCACTGTGCGGTTGTATTTTCAATACAAGAGTGCGTGATAGCTTCTGTTTTTACACAATT
>NW_023998416.1:12007889-12090233 GCF_014805625.2 Glossina fuscipes
CATATAGTAAATGTTGTGTATGTGTTAATGATTTTATTTCTATTGTATTGTGGATGTATGAAATCCATCTCCTTTTGACTATAATAAACGTCTGATTTTCATGTGAATGTTTATACCTGGCTGGCTGTACGTTCAGATTATCATCCTGATGTAATATGTACATATATATATATTTGCATATATGTGCATGCATCAATAAAACGAGTGGTTGTAACTTTGCGAGTGTATGCTTTAGTGAGAGAATATAATTTGAAAAACACCACTTTAATAGGAGTTGCAGAGAGAGTAAAAATTACATTGAAAAATACACGAGTGCGTTAGCAGCATCAGCATCAGCATCATATATATCCTTTAACCTATGCTATGGTAAAGAAGTTATATATACATATAAACACAGATACATGCAGATAGATACAGATATATACAAAAAAAAAAAAAAAAAGAAAGAAGAAAACATATCTACAACAATTTTGTAATAGTGTTGGTAAACGTTGCAATATATAGAATATATATATATATACATATTTATATAAATATATATATGCATGTATATGTATTAAAGTGAAAAAGTGAAAAAAATTATAGTTTCACATATTTTTGGAAATAATTTTTAACTGGATTATATCAGAAAATAAAGTTTACGGGATCCAGGGATAAACAACAAAGTCAAAGGACGAGAAAAGGTAACATAATTAACATTATTATATAGTAACTAAAACTTTTAATTAAAATAATTGGAGTTTGCATATCTCACTTTTCGGCATAGCTACCAACGCACCATTCACATGCCGCCTTTTGAGTTACTATATACACATATTAGAACTGTAAACATCTTTTGCAAGATTGCAAATGCCAGACGACATAAATGTGTATCTGATGTGATTTAAGTTGCTTTTTAACTTTGCTTAAAGATTATCCCTTAAAGGTCGATCTAAAAGTATTGTCTCAAAAATATTGAAAAAAAAAAAAAAAAAATATATATATATATATATATAGTAAATGAATACATTGCGAAAGGACCTGTTTTTCTAACCCTTACATACTATATTCAAGGAAGTGTTTTGTTTTATATCCGCTACCGGTAAAAATAAACTTGTCTCTCATGTCCGGTTTGTGATTCACAAATTTTTTTTGTTTTTTTTTTTTCATGCAACAATTGAAGTAAATATACAATATATATGAAAATGTAATTCACAATCTGGACGGTAAAGGCTCAAATGCTCAAAACAAATTTGTAGATCAATCTTTTTGAACTTTCAACTTGATTTGTAGTTCTCTCTCTTCGTTACCCTGCCGTATACAGTGTGGTTAAACATAGCTTTAATTCACAAGAAATAAAGAAAGGAAATTGCTCTTGTTTGAGGCCAAGCCGTGTTAATTTTGCATATATCACTATATCTCTTTTACCCTGAACTTTAACCTGGACTTTTACAAATACTTTAACTAAATATGCAATCGGTTTACTTTAAGGCATTTCTAGTCAAATATTTAGGATTAGTCTATCCTAATTTCCCCATTTTGAAAACTGGCCCATGAATGAATAGAAAGCAAATTTTGATTTTTCTTTGCAAGCTTTACCCAACAGACGCCGTATAAACCAAAAGACCGGCGAAATGATTGTGATAAATAAAAATATAAACTTTGTTTAAGGTCTATTAGGGAGGAAATATTTCAGTTTATCGCTAAGCAGTTAACTATCCCGAAAATGTGCACTTAAATTGCATTTCAAAAGGTCAACGAAGGCGAATATACTCCTCACAGAATGGGTAAAGTGAGAAAAACATTTTCTACGATACATGTTCGCAATGATAGAATTTTATGAAGATATCTTGCAAGGACGGAGGGACGGATTGTGATGTATATATTTGCCATAAGACAAAACGACGAGTATAATCGTTATACACAGTTAACTAATGAAATCTGAAGAAAAGCAAAAATTTCATCTGTTAATCATCGTGTAGAAAAAAACCTAAGGTACTTTTCCGCCTGTATTGATAGTAAGGATTTCTCTGCCATTGTCCTTGCTCTTTCAAATGGTTATAATATTCGCTAAAAATTTATAAAACAGGAATGATATGCACAATTGAGTTGATAATGAAATGGAAAAGATTCATAGTAAGTGAATACGTGGACTTTCATTAGTTTGGTGTCTGTAAGGCAAGTTTGCTTATTGAACGCTCATTGATAAGGTCGATGAAATCTTTCAGAACATAAAGGGAGACCTGCCCATTTTATCGTAAACTATCGCGGCCGAAGTAGACATTAAATCCATCTGCCAATCGCGGTGGAAGCGTAAGTTACTCAAAAGTGGATCAGATAATACAATAATGTGCAAAAAAGTCCGTGGTCCAAGGTGGCAAAGATTAACGTCAGACGAGATTAGAAGCGAATTATGCATAATGAATTGCTACAACCTGGCCTGATGATTGCCTGCTTTTTCACAAATGTGATTAAAGGGAAAGGAAAGGCGTCAGCCTTCCTTAAAATGCCAAAGCAAATATATTCGGCTAGGATTTGTGTGGTTCTCTGCAGAAGATGATCTTAATGGATTTGCTACCTACTTCTTAGTAGAACTCTAGTGGGCGTAATCACATTGAGGAAAACTGTGATTATGAAGTTTTTTACTTTGCCTTAATTAAACTCTCTTCGAAGAGCATCCTGGTAAATCCAGGCAACGATTCGTAAGATATGAAAATATTCTTATAAGCTGCTTGTCGTGACATCAATGTTGAATGGAAGCAGAAACAGTTGAGTATTAAGAGACTTTTCGGCATCCCTTAGCTGGAAAATCTTTACTCCGATGCGTTGAATTGACTTGACTTTAGTTGCGTTGAGTGTTGCAAGTGGAATGATAAAAATTATTCATACGCATCTCCCATATTATATTTAATATTATTAAGGCAAGGATGACGTATGAATATTTAGAAGGAATAAGTGAAAGACAGAAGAAAAGAGATTGATTGATAAACATAGTAACTAAAGAAATATGGTTTTAAATGTTGACTCATCGGCATTAACCGATACGTTTGCCTTAGTGTAAATAAATGTTGATATGCGAGACATGTATAGGTAAAGAAATTCTCGGAAAATTTTGCTTTACAGGTTTTAAGCAAAAATAAATTGATGGACTTGAATGTAGTCTAAATGTTTTTAATTAAATTCCCATTGTCGCTGAGATTTTCTTAGAAAAGAAATTAAAACGGAACAATAAAATCATTGAAAACGTATATATATATATAAAATTACTTAAGGCTACATCGATGTATTTTCTTACATCTGTATTAGAGAATTTATTGCAATAATGTGCATTACTCTCAACGTTTAAATCAATATATCTTTCCATTCATAAGTATTACTAATAACTTTTGCTTCAAAATCGTATTATATTGATGATAATAATAATTAGGCTTACTCATACACTCACACACATATAAAAGTTAATATTGATTTAAGAAAAACAAAATTGAATATAAGTCTTGAATGAAAGGAAACGCAAAGTACAAAGACTTGATCTAACGCTAATGATGGCAGAGAGATGATCAACTATTGTCTGAGAGCCAGCTCGTATATATATTGAAACAATGGCACTAAAAAATACTATAATTTTAGAAACTACGATTGATATGTAATTATGAGACCTTAGCTGAATGTTAATAATTCCGTTAATGAATAATGCAATCAAAAAAAACAAATTATATATATCCGAATATCGAGTTTGTACAAACTAATCAACTTTTCAATTTTTTTTTTTCAAAACTGAAAGTGTTTTTCTTATTTCTTCCCCTTATTACGCAACATTATATTACTTGAAAGTCGGATAATGAGGTATAAAAATAATAATCTTTCTACTAATAACAATGGATATGTTAAATTTCATACACACATCTCTTATACGGAATGTATTTATTGCATATATTTCGATAAATCATTAGTAGTGTGATAGTTAAATAATTAGCAGCCTAACCTACAGTTAACATCAAAGTGAATGAAGGCTTTTAAATTTTACAATTATTAATTAGATTACCTTTCCGGTTATTTTACTTATTCACAGTTTCAAAGTTAAACTAATGACGTGAAAATCACTCTCATCGAGGATGAGTAAGAAATTCATGTGATTTGCAAACAGACAAGAAAAAAAAATACCGTTTCTAATAAAGTTTATATATGAGTAAGAATTGATTTAGAAAAAATTGTACGGAGGCGAATGTTTCGTTAATTTAACCCTACTCACACCACAGTGAACTTTCGTGTCTCATTGTATCTCGAAAACTATTTCTTTTTAAACATTGGATTTTGGATTTAGTCACATGCCGTTCTATGAAGCTGTGTCTCAAAGTCTCACGGTCGGAGAGTAATCCCGTACCTTGGAGAGTAACGGCACAAATGAGGACAAAGTTTGGAATAGGCATACTTTGAAGAACTGTGTATCATTTCAGAACATTTCAGAGCAGAACCCACAGTATCGTCTATAATAATTTCTTTACACGCAATAAATTACGTCAAAGTTTATGCGGAGCTTGCTTGACGGGTTTTCTTCTTTTCACATAATTCGAAATCAAAAAGTATATGGTCTGTGTATTATACTGTATGAATTCTTTGTATATATAATTAAACTGTAAACAAAAAGAATAACATTTTAATTGTTCCTAATAATTCTCATAAGTGACAGAATTATAAAAAAAAGGGGTACGGTTAGGGTTAAAGAAGCCGTATTTTTACACGTACAGGGGACATCGCCGAATTTATTCGTTACGTTAAAGAAGAAAGAGGAAAGAAGGGACTTGTAGTAATTTTATCACTCGTCTTGTAACATCCGGAAGTATGCACTATGGTTAAGCAAGCTGGGAGTGAAAATGCAGTCAGCTACGAGAGTACTAGAAAATGGTTTTTGAGATTTCTTGCATAAGTTGTTACTTTTGAAATCGAGCAAATTCGCATATACCCGTTCGTATTGCGGCAAAAGCAACCAGGGAAATAATTTTCAGATGAGGCTGGCAAGCTTTACCATATCACGTGTATTCTCCAGACCTGGATCGATGTAGTGATATTCATCAGGCTGTAGATTCACAGAAGTTGAAAAAATGCGTAAAAATGTGTCTCAAAACCGGCCAGTTTTTACCGCGAGGCCATCCATAAGTCGTTATAAATCCATCCATAAGTCGCGATAAATGGGAAAATGGAACCGTAGATAATGATGGCGTATATTTCGATTATCAAGCTATCTAAAAAGTGTATTTTAAATAAAGTTAAGTGTTATCTCAAGACGGAACGAATTTATTTGTGCACTGATTACATGCTTGTGATACTTGGCAGATTGTATCTTTAATGAACATCTTATTAGTTACCTTGCTTTAACATTTTATTCGTGACATTATTATAAAGTCTATAATAATCTTTATTTATAATTTATTTTTCCAACATGTCTTTCATGCCATTATTGATTTGCTTCAATTATTTCTATATAAAGGCAACAAAAAAAAAAGAAAAAAACATTGTCAATGTTATCGTATTTAATGAAGTAATTTCTTCTTTTCTCGGGCGTTGCTAGTTCAGCTTCATTAGCTTTCGACAGACTGAAGATTCGTATTCAGTCAGTTATGAAATAGGTTCACTATCAGCGATGTTTCGTTTTAATAAATTATAACGTCTAGATGTAGATATAACGATAATTTTTTATATACTAATGTGACGTAATTAAACGTTTTATTTTTTGTGTTAGACATTGGATTACGTATGACGAGAGATAGCTTAGTTCTTTTAAACAAATTTAAATTTTATTTAAATCAGCTCAGTTCAAAGCTAACAAGATGAAAAAAGTTCTACAAGAAAATGTCCAAAAAACTCCCTAAATTTTTGGCAAACAACACAAATAATTCGTAAGTGGATAGTAGATATAAATGAACAACATTCTTATTTTGATGATTCAAGACGTTCCATATATACACACGTTGAGATTACGAAATTGTGTGTACATCCCGAACAACTCAGTGCAGGGGCTATTTCGTATAACTTGCGGTAAGTTAGAGACGTAAGGCAGACTATGGAACCCTACAAATATGTTATGTTGTTTTTGTCGCCATATCTGTGGAATTCACAATACGAATGCAATTATATACAAAATTGAAGCGGTCGTATGTAGAATTGATTTGATGCTATGCAGGTTGTGTACATAACGCCAAATGTTTGCTTAACAAAAATAAAGAACAAGACTTCTAGGTTACAATCACTTCAAAATACCCGCATTTGATTCGTACCGTATATTATTATCAGAGCTATAATAAAAGGAGATATTCAATCTTAGATTATAACAACCACGTAGTGATGCATGTTTTATAAAAGGCGTTAACGCCAATAGCACACATGCGCTTGCTTACAATTGACTCGATATCAACAGGCAAAGAATTCCATATTTTTAAAGTGTTTATGAAAAGTCGTCTTGAAAACGCAAGATAACTGCGATGCAGAAGTTTTAGTAAGAACCGAAGTTTGTGATATAAACATCTCGGTATACGGGTAAAAATTATCTAATAGATAAACGTTGGATTTCGAATGTTTAATGTTATTCAGAGTCCTTAAGGAATACAATAATATCCTGCCATACATGCGCTTGATGTAAATATATCCTTATTTAGTGAATTTGTTTATTTTTTATTTTTTTATTGCGAAAGCAATATTTTTTTTTTATAGTTTACTTTGACTTATGGTTGGCTGAGTGTAAATTAAAGAAATCATACGCTTTGCGAAAATGAAGCCAAGTTCGAAATGCAAACTCTGTCTTCGTTATCCGAATTCTATTTAGAGAGTGCAACAAAAACACCACAATTTACATGGAAAATTGAAAGTGTAAATATGAATTCCTTGCAAGTTTTGGAACACACCTTCAATTGTTTGCAAAGCTGAACAACTTTCAGATATTAGAAAGTTAAACGACGGGATTAATAGACCCGTTCCAGGCACTAGCAAAAGCAAAAGAATGCGTCACCATTTGTATCACACAATATCGTTAAACTGGATGGAAGGAAGAGAACTATTTCGCTTCAATCCCAATTCAAATGCCTGCTCATGCTTGTTACTTTGTTAAATGGTTGATAGTAATTATCTATCTCTTTATGTGCAGTGCTAATGCGTTGTTATAATCTGTCATTTTCTTGGCATTCGCGTGTGCGCTGCGCATTTCTTTCCCGATTGAAAATTTTACATTCTTTACATAAGTAGGAACAAGTAAGTATAAGCACTATAGTAGATCACGGTCTATCATTTAATACCCTACACCCTACATCCAACAGTTATTTATATAACGACTATTCAAAATAAGACCTTATATGGGAAGTGTTCCAAAACAATGATCCGATTCCAACCATTGTCCATAGCGTTCATTTTTGGACCATAACACGTAAATATACAAACTTTCCATCAAAATATTTCGAAAATTGCGGCCTGTAAATTGAACACAAGAAAAGAAAACGGACGGACGGACGAACGGACAGACAAACTTAAATTGATTGAGAAAGTGATTTGGAAAACCCATCTCATTTCTTCTGCGTGTTGCGTAAATTCGGACAAACTTAATATACCTTTCTATCACAAGCGGTATAGCGTATGAAAAAAACAATTCGTTAAGAAAAGTCTGTTATGGCCTCAACCGAGTTCTGATATCTTTATAGTTATCGTGACTATATTTGATAGACAAACTTGAATAGATCTTAAATAAGTTTATGATATGTCGTTTATACTTTTCAGTTTTATAATTGATAGCTTATGCTTTATTTAGTTTTTACTGCTTACTGGAGATACTTAAGATTTTCCGCAAAATAATAAAAAGCATGAAATGAGATAAAAAATTTTATTTCCATACTCTTCATCTTTATCAAAATCAATGTGGGCTGTTGCAGCAGTGTTTAAGATAATTACTGACATTTATTTTCTGCATTTTCTGTGTTCCCACCCACTTTAAAACTTCATCTTGAAACATTTGATTCGAAATATTTAAGCCAAAAAAGAAAGAAATAAACAAAAAAAAAAAAAAAAAAATTGAAGGTTTTTTGGCTGAATTTCAATGTCTTTCTTTTCTCTTTTTCTTTCTCTCACTCTTTAAAAAAAAAAAAAAAACATCGCCAACGTAATTTTGGTTTTAGTTTTTATTTGCTCCTCTTATACACTTAAGTCTACAGAGAAAAGTATATTAAGTTCACCCTACGCACTTGTATATTTATACAAATGTTTTTTCAATTCAAAAGCCAGCGAACACTAAATAAATTGTAAACATAAGGAATATTCGTTCCAGTCCTCTTGCATTACTACATTCTAAATCGTTCTCTTTGCGTTTGGTTCCAGGCAATTTACTCTTAATCAAATCATGTATTTTTCTTTTTCGAACACGCTTCAGTTGATTACGCGAAATCATATTCGTTACAGGTATTATGATCGATTGATTCAAACAAGATCATTGCAAACAATTTGTTAATGCTTTGCTCGTTTTTTGGTTGTTGGAAGGCATTTGAACGTAGGTTTTCTTGTTTGATAATAAATTTTCCCATCATTGCTAAGCATTGAAAATATCGAATAAAAAGAAAAAAGCACTTTCAGTTAGTGCAAATGGCACGAAGGTGTTTAAGTCATATTTACATATAAAAAATGTTGTCGTTAAAATTAATTAATTCATTGCCCCGTCTTTTTTTTTTTTTGTGTTTGTAAGCAAAACAAGGTTTTTGTTTGGTTTTGGAATAGTAAGCCGCTGACAATGTCATTTAAATGCATTTTCTGATGATTAATTTTATGTCATGACAGTTGCCATAAAAGAGAAAAAAAGTGAAGAGAAAAATTGCATTAAGCTCGTGCCGAATAGTCGTATACATCACATATACTTTTTTCTACGAACAAAAGACTTGAAGCTAAAAAAATGATATCCGTTTTGAATACACATCTATTTATACAGGGATTAGAAAGGAAACACAAATTCTGCTAAGAAGATCACTATATCTATCTACGCAAGGGGCAAACTAATTTGGATTAATCGATTTTATTGCAAACTTTTAATTGTCTACCTCCTGTTTTTGATATCATTCTATTTAAGGTTCGAAGCAAACATCAAATGATTCCACAGGAAATTTGAATCTTTTCGATGAACAAGTTGCAGCTTCGTATTGATGTCCACCGCAACATGATGATGCACGGGAGCTAGCAAAGTTTCTGAATAAAAAAAGGTTGAAGAAATATTATCAAGATGTTAGAGATTAGCGGCAAGGTCTGCGATTGATTTTCGAGTACTTATTGCTTAGCCAAAAGGAAACTTCAAAGACTCCATAAAGTATTTATATTCTGGATCAGCATGAAATTATGAATCGATTTGAGGAAGCGCATCTTTCCATCTATGTAATGTCTGTGTGGCAAATATCCTTGCAGCAGTCAATATGAAAATGGTTGGCTTTGAAATCTTGCACTGAAAAAAGGTCAAACGGAGAAAGGACACACCTACACTACAACGTAAACTGACAATATCTGTTTTTAAAAGCAAAAAAAATTTGGCTTTTCTCCACTACTCATGAACTCCATTAGATACAACTGTAAGGAGTGCGCACGTATAGTCAGTGTCAGTCTGTACAAAAATTGAAAAAATCAGCCACGCAAATCCGCAATGATAGAATATTTAAGTTTTATTCTGAAACCTGCAGAAGAAAGCTTCGGCGACCTTGTAAAATGTATATATTGTGATCAGCATCAAGCACCGAATCCATTTAGGTATGTCTGTCTTTCTGTCTGAAAATCTCTATAGAGATATGGAAAAAATGAATCCATAAACTGCAGCAGAAAAAATTGCATATATATTCTGGGATTCGCTCCTGCAGTCCAGAAATTGAAATAATCGGCCGCGCCCATACAACATTACAGAGTGTCGATATTTCGCATATTTCTCGAAACCTTTTTAACACCCAGAAGGACACTTCAGAGGTTCCTTAAAATATTGATATTCTCGGGCAGTATCAAATCCGGAATGCATCTAAAATGTCCCTTTGTTCCTCTGCCTATAAGTCCGTCTGTGCAATATTTTTGGCAACCATTGTCCATGCGATTCAAATTTTACGAAAACATTAAAGGTTCTTGTTCGTAGGTCGGCATTGAAAGCGTTCAAAGGACACGCATATAACATAACACAATCTAAAAACACTTCTCCTTTCTGGATGTCTTACTTATCACTCATAACCTAGAATATAAAAATTTCGACGTTTTTTCTATAAAAATGAAAAGCCAAAACCAGCCACGCCCAGTCAACATTATGCAATATGAAAATTTTATTTTTGGAGTCTTTTTTTGAGTCCTTTTCAAGCTAAGGTTCATAGGTATAAAAGATGCGATCACAATCGAACGTACTTTTCGTGTTTACTAAGATTCGCATCGAGCCTATGGATAGAATAACAGGAATGGATTGCATATGTAAGGACTTTACATTCATGAAAAATGAGTGCAGATTAAAGAAATTTAAACCCCTTAGTTATCTTTCCAAGAGCAGTGAATTTGTGCACTCTTTCAGATGTAGAATACAATAAAATCTTTGCTATCCGTGTTTTTTTAAATTGTTTAAAAAAATTTTTTTTTGAAAAATTTCTTTTGTAAATGAAACAAAAAAAAACAAAACTATATATATATATATGTGTTATGTACATAAAAATAGAAAGAGTGGGCAGTTAAAGTCGACTTATTTATGTAGACATTAAGAAAAAGCAAAAAACTACAAAAGAGTGAAACAAGAGAAAAAAAAAAAACCACCGCGTAAAGAAATTGAGAATAAAAGCAAAAACTGCTTAGTTATCGTAATAGCAACAACTAACTACAACATATAAGAATAAGAAAAGTAAAAAAAAATAAAGAATAAAAAAATGATTTACTCAAGTAGTATAAACAAAGAATTAGAAAACAGGAAAAAATGGACTTTATACGTTCGAAGTAACTACCACGCCAACAACAAGGACAGCAACAACAATCCAGAGATATATATAAAGTAAAACTCGTTTTTGCGTCAGTGCAGCTTAACTAATCTTTTAGCCACATTTAAAGTTTATACAAAATAAAAGGTTGTTCTTATGGCTCGAATACATAAACACTTCTTAAGATCTTGCTTTAATCATTCCAAACTCGGATGAATATAAAAGGAAAGAGTTTGTCTCCCTTGTTATAAATACCTAACTACGGATATATAAGTATACGAGTACGCAGGCGCAGAAAGTTCATGCTCTTGCCTAGAAATACTCGCAAGCACAAACGTTTCGTAAAGTAAATCAGCTCACTGCAAGTAACGAACCGGTTTTGGGTTTCTTTCGATTCGGCAGATGTTTTAACTTTATTTAGTCTTATTTTTTTTTTTTATTATTTATTTATTTATTTATTTATTTTTTTTTTTTTTTTTGTTTTTTTGCAATAAGGCCACCAATGTTTTAGTCTCGTTGTTTTTTAGTTTTTTTAATTTCCTATTAAAACCTCTTAATTTACGTGTACCTGAGACAGCGTCTCTGTACTTGTTTGTTGTTTGTTTTCCTTTTCTTCATTTCTTATGCCTTTTAAGCAGAGTCAGCTTTTCTGGCAAGGTAGTGTGTTGAGGTTTTACTCTTCTTTTCAGTCTTCAACCATAATCCTATTTTTTCTTTGTATAGCTTTTGATTAGTTTTTTTTTTTATTTTTTTTATTTAATATTGCCTTTGGATTTTTAACTCTTTTTGTTATGCGGTTATTGCGTAAATTTTATGTTATGGATATATTTTGTGGTTTCTTTAAGGCAAATTATCTTCTTTTTCCTTTTCGGTCATTAAAGCGGTCTTAACGCATACATTAAGTTGATTAATCGGTTTGCAACATAGCAAATAATTTAGATTTTTCGATAAACGGTCTGAACTTGTAGTTCACCTTCTTTTGTCTGTCGTTTTCAGAAAATTTTTACAATGTTTAAGTAAATGGAGATTTCGAGTTAGTTGTTGAACAACCCACTAAATAAAGTTTGCGAGGGCCATAACATATTTGGAATGGGATAGGTATATAGACGTATAGTCAATGATGCCAAAGTCATTTTGTGGCCCAGTGGTTTAGTTATATTTTTCCTCTTCGCCGAACCTTCCATTCAGGGTCAAGAATGTTTCATCGAGAAGTCTTCAACACAGAAAGTCAGTTTTCATTATGTATTTCATATAGAACTTCACTCAAAAAGATCGCAGTTGAATTGTTGTTGAACCAATCCCCGAATCATATGGATTTATCAATAGTGGCGCCATCCTAACAACTTATTGAGTGACGGGTTATTTTCATGGATAATTGTGAAAAAGTTTATGAAAGATAAAAGGCTATGCGCATGTAATAGAGAACTATTTAGGCATATCTCCAAATATATATTCCTAAATAAGGTTTGTACTTCGTTTACGCTCTACCACCTTGCGTCTATCTTTAAAGGGTATCTAAAAGCAAGCATTATTTACGTAATCTACACTATTCACATTGATAAAGAGATAAAAACTCCAGCTTTTTAATATTATCACATATATACATTCATTAAAATTGTGTGCTCTCGATGCCATTGTTGGGTGGCAAGCATTCGTCTCTAGTTAAATTTAATCTTTCGTTTTGTTGATTTTAATGCACAATTTCTACCTACCATAAAAAATAAATAAACCACAAGTTCGAGGCTTTATAATTTTTTCTTAGCGGCAAAAAAAGCAAAAAAAAAAAAAAAAAAGAAAAGCTTCTGTCTTTGTTGTTCTGGTAAGTCTTATATTAAACTGGTTTAAAACGGTAAATTCTGACTGTATTAAACTTAAACCTCAAGGGAGCTTTGTAGTTTTGTTGTCTTTTTATTTGTCGTAGCAGTATTAGTGGGTTTTTTTTTACACACATGTATGCGATCGATATTAATCTTGACGATGATTTTATTTATTGTATCGCTAAGAATAAGGTCATAAAAGGCAAAATGATCCATATTTAGCCTGAAAGGATTTAGTTAAACTTCAAAGCTTTCGGTCTTATTTACAACTTGCACATGCGCTGACTACGGATTTATGAGTATTTAACTGTAATAATGGCTTCTGGAAAAGCAGGACGAAGGTTGCCGGTGTTATTATTTTTTTTTCTTTTTCTGAAGCAGATGTCGAAACGATAGGTCTGCGGCAGAACGACTCGACGAACAAATCGCTTTAAATGCCTTAGGAGGATGTAATGAAATGTTGTGCAATTAGAATCCTACAAACAACACCTTGTATAACATTTTATATTTTTTGTTTTATTATTTATGCTTAAATCGAAATAGCTTGAGATTCCTCAACTCAATGTCATTCCTTATAAAGTTTCAAACCGTTTTCTTGTTAAAAAAATTAAGTTATCACAAATACATATTTTATAACTCTTGCGGTACAACAGTATGTTAAGTTTGTGTGTGTGTGTGTGTACATAACATTCGGAAGAACTTGGGAGGGACGTACCTTCGGTTATACATATCTATTCAGAAAGCGCTTTCAAGGTTGCCTGTCCGTCTATTCGTCTATCCGTCTAATATTCTTGTGTTCAACCAGCAGGTCGCGATTGGTGGATTATTTTGATGAAGTTTTGGTGTTTTGGCCCAAGGACGCATGCTATTGAAAATGATTTGTATTGGATTGATTACTTGCCATATCGTGCCCTATTTTGAGAAGTGCTTGCATAACTAGCTGCATTAACCGAACTAATGTAGGATATTTAACGCTTGGCCCTAGCTCACTGCAATGCTGTTATTAGTTGTCCTATGTTTTTTATGATGTAGTTCTTATTCATTCTCTTCATTCAACTTGGAACACTCGAAACATTATATTTGCAATAAGTTAGATCTCAGACTATGTAAAATGTACGTACTCTTCATTTCTATTGTGTTTGAGGACTTTTGCTAACATATCCAAGAAAGAGCTAGAAAGTGAGCAGATGAAAGAGAGTCAGTCATGGAAAACAACCTAAAAAGTTTGATTTTGTTCTACACATCCCTGGGTTAAGTTCACATACAACATGAAATTGGACATGACATGAAGAAAAATTTCTCAATAGATAGATTTGATCGTAACAAAATTTTATGATGTTTACATATTTGCTTAAGGTATTCGATATCCAAAGTGAATACAGTTTTCTTACCTTTGTATTCACTTTATCGTGTGCGAAATTCTACATTAAACGTAAATAATTTGTATATAAAATACAGATTCTTAATTCTAAACAATAGGCCGACAGGGAGAATTGAATGTTTACAAAAGTCAATAATATTTCTATCTTTAGATAATGTCGATGAAATGTGCTACAAAATTAAAAGTATACAAAACGTTTGATGAGCCCAGTGAGAAGATTCGATTTATTCAAATGTTTGTTGAAATAACGAGACATCACAGTTGCAAATAATTCGATAGCAAATTCTAGTTGAGAGCTGGTAAACTTCACTGAACAGGTCTTACCAAATTGCGCTTAAAATCATCGTTCGGAATAATAACGGTATCATGACTTTTGCAACGGTTCACAACTCAGTATAAGTTACTTACGTAAGTGATACTTATCGCTCTTAGGTATATTTGATGCAAAGCTCGATATATTCAAAATTTTCAAAAGTTAAGTAACGTAAACTTCAGAGAATCAATTTATATCATGTGGAAAAGTGACATTTTTATCTAACATGCTACCAAATATGTTGAATGTGAGATTTTTTTCTTCTGTTTCTTTGCGTACCTATTAAAACTTAGGATAAAACAAAGTAGATTTTGTACCAATTGAATATAATTTCATTCTAGTTTCTTTTTTTTTTTGCATCGTTGCTCTTGTGCATAATTGTTAGTGGTACACCATTGATGATAAAGAGACAATCTTCGTTTGTTAACAAGAGTAGCCTGAACGATCAGACAATTATACGAGTTTCATTTAATTATCCCACAAAATGTACATATCTTTAATGGGAATTTCGTTGAAGGTATTTATGTAACGTCCGCCTTGTGCTCACTTTCGAAGATATGATAAGTTCGATGTGAATTATAGCTGCAAAACGTGGTGAAATTATTTTTTTAATATATCTTTTAGTTTAGATATTTTAAATTTTTTATACAGGATAACATAAAATAGACGACCAGTTTAGTTTTAGCTAAACGCTATCGAATATATACGTTTTCGTTTCTCTAAGAGAAGCAGATTTGCAAAAATAATCCAAAATTTTCAAGTGAAATATATTGCGAAACGTATTTATTAGAAATGAATAAAAATAATAATAATATAACCAGAAAAACACCATAGTAGGGCACAGTACAGCATTAAATACCGTAGCCCGCTTCGCTTCATAAAGTTAATCATTTAACGACTTTTCAAAGGAAAGGTGCTTTATAGGAAGCGGTCGAAAAAATAGTGAAAAATTTGATCCGATCTGAACCATTTTCACTGGTAGCAAATTTTATCAAGGCATCTCTAAAAGTGCGACCTGTTGTAGGTTGCACAAGAAGGAACAAAACATGTAAGCGGACAGACAAGCTTAGGCTGAGTAAAATAAAAGGTCGGTCTGTGTTAGGCCCTTCTAAGTGTTGCATACATCCGCACAAACTAATATACCCTCCGCTCCTAGTGGTGCAGAGCATAAAAATGTTATTAGCGAACCTAAAAAAAAAAAAAAAATGATAGAAAAAATTAAATAAGAAAACTGTAAATTAATGAGTATTTAATGCGATACACATACTCACGTTCATTTTTTTTATTTTTATAACGAAAGAAAAAAAAAAAACTTTATATCATTAATTTACCTAAAAGTGTAAATTAACAACAATTGCTAAAGTCTGCAATGCTGAAGTCTGAAAGCAGTGGGTAGTTGTTTAACAGTTGGTGTGGTGTAATGAATAAATAAATGTAATGCATTAACGCAGTATGCACCTAAGCCACACCTAGCTTAAGAAAAATAACTGAAAACCGTACTCATAAAGATACTAAACACGCCATAGTAACAATCAATTTCATTGAATCTAAATACAAATGACCCGAAGTGCATGGTGTTCGGTCGTTCCGTGTCTTTGTCTTGTCTTGTTGACTTTCCAAAAGCGAATATTTGAACACATGTTTAGTTTTCAAAATATGGTTTTTGATAACAACCACGTGCCTGAAATGTCAGTATTTTGATTTTTTTTTTTTATTATTAAACCTCAAAGCGAAACTCACTTTTCCTTCTCCTTTGTGTCATTTATTTATTTATTTTCATTTTCTTTGCTTTCGCTTTTCTTATATATGCAACTTGATTAATGTCTATTTATTACGAGAATTCTATACAATGAAATTTTTGATTGATTTACTGTATATTAAGGGGCTGTTCTTAAAAAGCTAGTAAAAATTAAATGCTGAAGTGCTTATACCGCTTTTTACAAGTTTCACCTAAACAACAAGTAAGAGTTATATTGTCAAGTATACATAAAGCCATATGGGGAAATTATGTCATAATATTCGAAAGCCATTAACTGATAACAATTATCAGAAATCCAATCGAGTCAAATTTTTTTCCCGCTGATTATTTATATAAAAAAAAAAAAATAAAATAAAATAAGTAAAAGCACTACACTATACCACTGCCCACAATAAAATTCCCTACATCTACCAAAAGGTATTCATAAAACGGCTTTCCAATATGATACGTTGTGTGGAAAGTGGTCGAAAGAGTGGTCCTACTAGAGTGGGAACCATTTCCGATAGCGTTGGTTCTTGGGCCAAAACACGCCAGTTTGCCAAATATCATGAAAATATCTTCAAATTTGCGACTTTTACATTGAATGCAAGAAAACAAGACAGGGAGACAAACATACGGATATCAAGCTTATATCTAATAAATGCTGATTTCATCTTAAATCTTTCTGAGTATTGCATAGATCCGCACGAACTTAATGCGCTTCTTCACCACAACGGGTGTAAGGTATAAAAAGTTGGAATCACGTATATTAGGAATTTGAGAACGAAAATGCTTACAAGCCTCGATTGTTAATCGATTTTTTGAAGATTTACTGAAAAGAGGGCTAACAACACGCCCCTTTTTGGTCATAACTCTTTTCTACTTTTCCGTACCTGTACTGATGGCTAAATAACTCATCAATTTTCATATTCCACTAAGTAGTTGCTCTATCGATGTGAATTTAAGATTTTTGAGGATTTTTTTCGACTACATTTCACTGTTGGACAGTGTACGGACTTAAAGTCAAGCACGCTGACCAATAAAGTGAATAATATCGTATTCATCAAAGGTAACTTGAAGACATAAAATTATATCTTTGTCTCTACACTACCATCTGAAACGGAACCGTGAATGGTTTGTATATGTATCGTCGCTTTAGATCGAATCAACTTTACCATCTTTCAAACGTCAAAGCACTGCACTCGGATATGTAGTATCACTTTTTCAATGTTACTAAATTATATAAACAAAAAAAAAATTGTTTAAAAAAAAAACCTCCAAGTCAACCAACAAGAGATGGAAAATAAATTTTATTCCAGTCACTTGTATATGATTAAACATAAAAGCTTGAGGCGGCTCATATTTTAATGTATAAGAAATTGACATTTACACACACCTTCGAAGGTTTTATGCATAGTCACATAAAAATGACTAGGATAAAATTCATTTCCCATCTTGTAGTTAATTCATTTAAATAAAAGCTTATTTAAGAAAAAACTTTCTCGTATAATTTACTTATTTTTGTTTATAGCTCATTACAATTCTCGTTCCATATCGAAGGGAACTGCAGAAAAAGCTAATACGCTATAGCGCGAACACTTTCGCGTAGAATGTCAAGATTCTTGGCATTGATGGCATTGATCAAGATGGAGTATAAAGGAATCATTGTTGATGGTTTTAATCAACTTGAGTTATTTAGCGTGCATGTCCCAACGCAGCATGCGTAATCTTTAAAAGGACCATTTTGGTCCTTCTGCCTTTCGACGATGGCTGTTTATAAAGCTGATCGACCCAAAATTGATCGAGTGTCATTAAGCCTTTCAATCACTTTTGATGTGACAAAGGCATTTATTTGCTCTTGCATGTTCTCGCATAGAAAAGCAAAAGAGGTAAAAATACCTGCCCGGTAAAATTGTTGCTGATTTCAAACTTTTTTTGTTGTATGCCCCGCCATTTCAACATTATTTACTGCCCGGAAAGATAGGAACGTAAATAATACTTTATACATTCCATACATTCTCTCATCTAATAGATCGTGTTCTTCAAAGTTCCTATAGAAAGTAGAAAATTTTACCAAAGCTCGGTTCAGGTAAATGTGAAAGATTTGAAAAGTTGGGGAGACGGAGATGTTTAATGCGCATCTATATTATAAAGAAAATTAAGATAATCATCTTTATTTGACATAATTATTAATTATGTTTGTCATAAAACACGAGATTATGTGTACACGCACATACAAAGAAATGTCAATTATACAACAACCCACATGAGTGATTAAGTCAGTGAGCCGTACTATAAGTTAAAGTGAAAATTTTCTTTAAAAAATGCCACAAAGACTGTTAGTGACACTAAGTGAAAATTAATGTCAAAACAAACAAGCACACGGGCAATCAACACCACCACAACAATCATCATCGTCATCATTATCATGATTATCATCGTCATCGCGTAAAACATAATTTGCTTTACGGCCTTTTAACATTTCAAAGCACATCTCATTCGCATATATGCATGCACAAACACTTAAACATACACACACACACACTATTGCAAGACCCTTGAAAATAACATAAAATCCAATTAAGTGAAAATCGTGCATAGTTAATTTTTCATGTATGCACACATGAGCATATATATATACATATATATATATATTCTATATATGTGGATATATATATATATATACATATATATATATATATAATGTTACAAAAACAACCAGTTATCTTGAAAAGAAAGAAATATTGCAAGCTTGTGTGAATTTAAAAGCCTTCCATGTAGCCATAGGTGCATGTACTTGTGTTTATTTTACCATAAAATGCAATTTGTTAAAATAATAATAATGAAAAAAAAAAAACAAAATAAGAAAAAATAAAAAATAAAACAAAAACCTAACAACATCACGAGGACTGTAAATCTGGGTCTCATTGATTAAGCAAACAGACGGACCGATGTGCGTCGCGATTTATGGCTTGTTTGAAAAATAAATTTAAAAAGTCATTCATTTGATAATAAGTGGGTGTAATTGTGTCGCATTTAAAAGTTCCATACCAACCATCCGCGAATAGAAAGATACCGTTTCAGTTATACATATAATGTAACAACATGCGTCAAATTAGGTAATTATGTGATACTTTGACTATGCTATTAAAATGCAAAAATTGGAATAAAAAGACGTTATTTGTTATATGTAATTCTCTAATAATACTCAAGCATATCTCAAGCATATAGAAAAGAAGGGAGAACGAATCTTTCACTATTTCCATAAAAGTATTTATAATGGCTTTGCAATCTAAGCTGGAGTTAAACACGGACCTTTTTCAATGATTTACTCAAGTAGCGGCTTTGCAAGAATCACTCATTTCTCGAATTCGATTCTTATTTATTTATTTGCTTTATATTTTTCCAGAAATATTTATAAAGCATTTTTCTACGACTTCTTTTGAAATTTTTCAGTTTATCATTAATTTGTTATCGCTACGTTGTTTGAGGCCGTCTCGATTTCAATTTTTGTGTAATACTTTCCCGAATTATTTATTGTCTTTGACAATATTACGTCACAATTTTTTTACTTTTCGCAAATTATTAAAAAGATTTCTTTCAATTGCGTATCACTTTATAACATGTTCCCCTAAATTGAAAGAAATTTACTCAATAATTTAATATTTGTAAGGCATTATCAGTCCGAGTACATCTATGCACTTATTGCAATTTATTAACATACTACTAAGCAGTGCTCTCTTAAATTTCTAGACATAGTTGGAAGAAACGAAAGAAAGCGATTTTGGCTTTGATCGAATCTTGATACTTATCATTCCGTTTTTTCGGGAAAAAAAATAATTGCAACTGACTTATTCAGATATGACATAAGAATAAGAAATATGAAATTACTAGGATTAACTTAGTCGGGAAGAATAAGACTAAGTAGTGTGTGAAATCTTTGGAATGGACTTGCTCGGAAAGTGTAAGACTTAGTGTGAAAAGGTTATAATTGACCTGCTCGGAAAGTATAAGACTTAGTGTGAAACCGTCGCAATGGACTTGCTCGGAAAGTGCAAGTCTTAGTGTGAAATTGATACAGTTGAAAGAGTAAGATATAGTGCGAAATATTTGCAATTGACTTACTCGGAAAGTATAAGGTACTCAGTGTACAATTGTTACAATTTGCTTACATGGAAACAATAAGACTTAGTGTGAAATTTTTGCCGTATTCGTGTTCTACTCCTGCGCAGGACACTAATTCGAAAGAAGAATGAATAAGAAAGTGGAAGAAAACATAATTGCAACAATTTTATGCCATTTTGCCGAAGATCAGTTGGGGAAGGCGTATAAAAATACTCTATTTTTTCTTTATATAATTTATTTATTAATCAATTTCATTAGATTGCAACGTAAATGAATGCTAAAACTTTTGAGTGGTAAGATTTATTATATTGCAGTATCGCATGAGTAATTTATCTTTAGTTTGCTTCAATTTGTGAGGCCAGGTCTTTTTCTTTTGCGCCTCAATTTGTGACATACATAATCTGATAACACTGTTTTAACGCAAAATTGACTTTAAAGGCTTTTATTGTCACTTTTGGTGACGGAATACGGAACTGGATACGAGGTGACAGAAACGATGACAACCAAACACAGGTAGTAATTTTATGACCGTTGATGAATGACTATGCCAGAAAACGGCTGTTAGTGTGAATTGAAATTCATTGACAATTCACTGAGCGAATTTCAACTCTTGTAATTCGTATAGTGCAAATTGATATCTGCTGCAAATTGCAACCATTTCAAAATCGTTTGCAAACTTAGTCTTTACACAATTCTCAAGCTTCAGCGATTCAGCATTGCGACTTCGAGAACTGAAATAAGTGAGTCAGAAATTTATGTTTATCAATAAACCGCATGTATTGGAGGGAGGGTCGCTGACGTGTGCAGTGGCTATTAAAAGTCTAAACGCGAATTTAATAAACTGATTATCCGTTAATCCATATAACTAAGACTTCTTCAATGCGTGAATTAGCATCTAACCGTAGAGAAGTACCATGAACGCCGTGAAAATGTACGCAACCCATCTATTTATTTCAAGAAAAGCAAACTCGTAATTACACATATAAATAATCCAAACTTAACCTATGAAAAGGAAAATTTTCTACATAAAATTTTATTATTTTACAAAATTACGATAATATTTGATTGTGCATTACATAGTATTCCATTGTTTTCTCTTTTCGACGCTTTACCACATCGATGGTATTGGCGCGTACAATCATAAATGGTTTTTCCATAATTGCATTTTTTTTTTGTATGTATTAGAAATTATATATATATATATAGATGTAATAAATATTTTCAGAACAAAAAAAAAAACAAATTTTATTTTCGCTATTAGGTCGAAGAAAACAAGTCAAATGTTTTTTTTATCAATTGTTCGTGTAATAACGCACCCCGTTCTGGTCGCTTAATATTTGAAGGCAGTGGAAAAATATTGCATATCAACAAAACTATTACAAGCGAAAGGAAAATTATATGCGGCTGCAAACGAATCTTTTACATACGCAAGTGAGCCGCATTGGTCGCAGTATCCTAAAAGCCATGACAACGCTCGGTCACCGTGAAGTCGGATGTGCAATCACGACTGTTTAGCCTGTGATCCTCCTGATTGTCACCTCTTTTCAAGTGATGATTTACAGCCTAGCTGCATCCATTGTTCTTTCGACAAGAAACTTACATGTCATCAGAATGGTGGAAAAGAACTAACACTATTTCGAATGAAATATTTAGCACTGCTTTCTAGTCACGTGATCAATTTTAGTTAAAGCTGGCTCCCACCTACGACGCCAAGGGATTATCAATCAAAAAGTCTTGACAGTTACGAAATAAATGGTAATCACATGTCACAAAACCAAAGCTTATAGAGAATGAACCAGTTTTTAACCAAGCTCATAACGTTTTCCCTGGCTTATCAACAATACCATAAATGCCACAACTCTCTTTTTTGTAGAAAAGAGAGTTTGGCTGCGATTTATCAAATTTCGCTATTTTTCCCTGATCTGCTTTAAACACTTTCATCCTTTTTGGACAAAATTAACTGAATCTTTATGACTCCACCAAAACCAAAATACCGTTTTTTTACGTGTAATTGTGTTTTCGAGGCGCTGGGCGATAGATCACACAAGATTTACATTACATGGCCCTATTACTAATATTAGTCCAAGCTGATGTACGCATGGGAAGTGTGGGTTCTCCGCATTAAATCGGAGAAACTCCACTCGGGAGTTCTTTAATCGCACTAATCGAACTTGTTCGTTTAAATTCTCTGCACATAGTCGAAAGGTTGGACGGGCCATTAGTCCATAGAATACTGACCGGTGCGAAAAAAGTAATCGGAAGTGAAATAAGCAATTGTAAGTTTAACACATCCTTTATGGACAACAACAGATTATTAATAATGCGAGAAGTGTTCCACCTTTCAGTTAATCCTAATATTATGGCTCTGAACCAACTTATAGAAATTTCAAAAGTGAGATATCATAAGAGTGACATACCGTTCAAAGAAATTATAACACTTTCTTTAAGTGAACACAGCAAATGCACTCTCGATAATCCCATAGCCACGTACGATACATTTCGTTTAGTTTTTGTTGAGAAAAATATTTTAAGGAAATCATTATTTTTGCATTGAAACGTGATTAAATTTAAAGTTAAATTAGAAATTATTAGCGGAGCGTAGTAATAAACCATTTCAATAAATCATAATAGTATTATAAAAGAATAATTTATTAAACAATAATATATAATACCATAAATGAAAGAGCAATCGACGTTACATACAGATACAGTTGCTTATTATATCCTACATCGCTTATAGTACAGAGGCATATTAAGTTTGAACGGATGTATGCAATAATCAGAAGTATTTGAGATAGACTAACTGTTTATTATATCGATCTAAGCATGTCTGTCCGTCTTATCTTTTTGTGCTCAGCCTGTAGGCCGGCATTTGTAAGATATTTTGATGAAACTACACTAACCTATTTTAGCGCTAGAACGGATCTATGATGTATTAAGATGGGTCATGGCCCACTGTAGTGTATTTGCTTGCTTCAACTTTTATTTTTTTTATTTATTATTTTACATGTAGGTAGGTACATCGTAGAGTGTTGCGCTTAAATTAAATTCACGCTGCTTTAACGTGCGCAAAATTTTGGTAATAAAATAAGTGTTCTTTGAATTCTACGGTCGAACCTTGAGACATTTAAGGAGACTTTAGTGCCCGTACAGCCGTATGGTTTTCAACCCAAACCTGTTTACATTTCTGGAACCACTTATGTGCGTTGAATTTAAATATAACAAAGCAAAGTTCAGCACAGATCGGCATATGCATGCATCTGTCTATTCTAGGAGATTATATATATTGCTTATGAAATGAGTTCTAAAGAGCCAATCTACTTTTTATATAATTCGTCATAACACTGCAGTAAAGACTGTGTTTAATTAAACTTAATTAACAGAAAACAACAACTCACGCAGCTATTTCGTGCTCTGGAAAATGATTTTTAATTATAATTTATATTTACCAGTTAGATTAAGTCGCTTTCAAACTTGATTCGTAATTAATATCACATTATTATTACGAAGGCTATCTACTGCACTCTAGTTGCCTTGGATGCATTAACATTGAACCTGGGGTAACACCATTTGAGCAAAAATAAAACTTAAGACTAAAAAGCAAAAAAAAAAAAAGATTATACTTATCGTAAGATGATTCTTTCGCATTAATTGTTAATTGGGCATGTGAGTTTAGGATGACCTGCACCTCTCTGGTACAGGATCATGGGTTTAAAAGACTAATAGACTAATAAAACGTGTTTCAAACATTGGACTATGTAAAGAAAGTGAGAGAGGCTTGCCAAGTTCTGAGTTTTTATTTCAGTTTATTAGAGCTTCAGCGTAAGAAGAGCAAACAGTGGGAAAGAAAAATATAGTCAGATCCACCAACAATTTGTTTTTCTTTTTTATGAACAATGTGTTTCGAAATGATCGCCACAAGACGACAAAATTAGTTTAGTTAGAATACTGTGCCAAAGGGCATCAAATAAAGTAGTAAGCTTTCCTTTAACATTACTAAGTAAGAAAAGTAAGTGATCTTCTCAATTTAAAGCAGCAAAAGATTTTTGTGAAGTTAAAAGGCCGTTGAGAGCATTAAAAGGAAATTTACGTTAATCTGTAAAAGAAAGTAATTTTTCAAAAATTAAACATTCGTAGAGTCTACTTAAGAAGTATTAAGGCGATGTGTAGAGGGAAGAAAGAACTTATTTCCCAGGGAAAAGCCGTTGAGCTGATGAAAGAAAATTCAAAGGAGTATAAGAAAAAATCAAGGACGTCCCCAACAAAAGAAAAGTGTGGTTTTTATTAATAAACGTAAACAGAGTGGTCGGAGATTGTCTGAAAGGCTGTGTAGGACTAATAAAACCCATTATACATTACGGGAAGCCTTTGAAAGAAGCGGCGTGTGTATAGAAGGGTGAAAGAGCAGAGTACTGTGCTGAATACGGTGCACGGTAGAGAGAAAGAGAGAAAGGAAGAAAGAAAGAAAGAAAGAAAGAAAGAAAGAAAGAAGGAAAGAAAGAAAGAAAGAGAGAGAGAGAGAGAGAGGGAGAGAGAAATAGAGAGATAGAGAGAGAGAGAGAGAGAGAGAGAGTGATTAAATTGCTTCTGATATGTAAAAAACAATTTAATACAATACAAGAAGGAAACATATAGGCCGTAAAGCTATAAACTTTTGGTTGCCAGCGTAAACATAACAATTGCTTCCAAAAATTGTACTCTTCATGGGAGAACTGAGAGTGGTCGGAAGGAAAGGACCAATTAACTGCTGAGAATTAACCATTAGTAGCTACTAAGTTTATAACGATTTTCAGAAGAGCTCTACATGTCTCTGAGCATTTATCAGAAATGATGATTGTACGGCCTTTGAATATAAATTATCTAACAAAACAAAAACCCATTTGAAGATGTGAAAATGTGTGGAAGAATTTAGAATAGGTTTCGCTTTAAGCGAATTAAATATAAATTCACTTAATTATTGAAAAATTCGTTGAAAATTTTAATTGCGTTCACAATAAAGCAAAATACAACTTTTTATTGCAATAGAGATAAACTGCATGAGTTGTCATTGGAGTTTAATCACAAAAAATTTATCAAAAGCGTGTAAATTTCTACATATATGCACACTTATCAGAAATGTGTAATTTTCTACATGTATGCACACGACTTGTTTATATTTTATGTTAAACTGCAGAGATTGCTTTTAATATTAGATCAAATTAATAAACTAACAGCTACAAAATTTGTAAGCAAGTTGACCACTCAACTCCCCACAATCTGTTTTAAACTTTGCTACATACTCGAATGTGTATTTTCACCCGATTCCCATTTTGAATTAATTTATCGTAGCATATATACATATAATATAGAGACAGAGAGGTCTATAGCTAGTGCTACTGCAGTTCAAAGGCAGATGTATATTGTCTCTCCGGATATTTCTTTTTTATCCAAGTTGCCTTTCTTGTATGTTAAGGAAACCCGTTGCCAGAAATTTCTGTTGATCCTCATATTCACTATGCGCCTAAATCGCACATGTATATGACGCATCAGGCAATGCATCGAAAATGATTATTCACTTTCATTCCCTTTTTCGTAACATGAGAAATGTTCTTTTCGGCAAAATTTCAACATTCTTATGTGCATTCACCTCATGAAATGATTTCCGCAACAATCGAAATATTTTTATTTATTTTATATTTATCTTTCTATTTTTATTTATGTATACGTTTATATATTATATTTGTTTTTATATTTTTATTACATTTACTCACATTTATATTTATATAAATTTTTTGTATCCACCATCGAAGAATGGGGGTATAGACGTTTTACCAAAACGTTTGCAACACCCGGAACGAAGTTTCGAAGACGCCATAATCCAATTCTGAATCCATTTATCCATGTCCCACTGTTTGTCTGTCCATCTGTCTGTATGCGTAATGTCTGCAATGAAATAGCTGAGAATGAAGCTAACGGCTTCTTGTTTGGCAGAAACATTGGAAGCTTTTTCATGCTGCTTGGCATTGGGAATGGACCAAACCGGCCGAAAGGCGTGCCTATAGTGCAACGCAAACTCAGGAAAATAACAAAAAAGTTTAAATAAAAAAAAAATATAAAAATGTTGTGCATTGGTTATAAACTACATCATATAATGCTATCAAAATGTACATGACAATGTACATTCTCTGGATGATCCTATCTAAAAATGAAAAAATCGGCCGCCTGCACCCAATATTGTAAAATACTGGAATTGTACACTCTCATTCTAAAAGTCTGCAACTTGCAGGAGTAAGCTTCAGAGGATCTACAAAAGATATACATTCTCGATCATGATCAACCACCGAGTCCATCTAGGAATGCCTATCTTTCCTTCAGTAAATCTCTTCTGGTTTTTGTGGTAAATATTCTCGGGGTCGTAACTATTACAAGCTAATAAATGTAAGCTTCAAATTTTAGCGAAAACTTTCAAAGTCAATGCTGTGATTAGGTCTGTTTTCAAAAGCGAAAAACTGTCTTTTTTCTCTCATTACTCATGAACTACAAAAATAAAAGATTATCTTTTCCATTTTAACATCATGGTGGTGGATATGCAAGATTCGCTTACAATTGAATATAATTTTCCTACTTTTTATATTACAATTACATGTATTTATATATATATACATATGTATATATTATTTATATATATATTTAGTTTATTATTTGCATTTAAACTTTTATTGATACTTATGTTTACTTATATAGCTTTGTAATTATCTTTATCTTTATATTAATTTTTATATTAAACATAACTGTAATTAGAATGTTGTTAAAAATCGCACTGAGGCAAAGTATCATAAACTTGATTAGCAATCTATATTTAGTATCAGAAGGCTTGCACGTAACTGCAAAATGCGCCGAAGAGTAAAGGGTAAAGTTCGCCTTTTTTTATATGTAGCTTTCAAAAGGATGTCAATACGAGCTTTCAACTGTAATACATAATTTAATTAGACGATGTAGTTATTAGTCGTAGTAGTAGCATTCAATAAAAAATGAATTTCTTTTTTAATATTATCTCTTTCTTTTTCGCTTTTGCAATTAACCTTTAGTGTTTGCTTTGTCAAAGCATTTAAAAAAGAAAAAAAAATGCATCGATTTTATATGAAATCTTTATGATGAAAGTGTATGTAACACTTTTTTTTTTTTTTCTTTCTTTCTTTGTTCCTCTAATGAACACAAAAAACAAGAAATCAATTAAAAATCGCTTTGTGATGTGCAAATTGATTTATAATAAGTGCTTCGCCATATACTATACATGTTTACAAACATGTACATACATGTATGCATACGTCATATAAATGCATGCATAAGCAGCAGACATTTGAGAATAGCAGTCTCGTCGCGTACAGAAAGTTAAACAAGTTGTTGATTTCAGTTTTCTACAGGAATATATCTAATGCTTAAATACTTCCGGTGATCATTAATAAGCGGACAGACAGACAAATTGGCTGAATGATACATACATGTAGAAATGTGCTTTACCGCGCACAAACACACACATGTATATATATGCACATATTGCACTCACGCGATTTTTAAACCTGGAGGAGGCGCGCGCGTTGTTATTATTAATGCAATGAAAAAAGTAGAAGTGTAATAAAAATGCTGGTGGCAACTGCTGCTATCCGAAAGGGTATGTGTATGTATTTGTGAGAGTCGTCTTTGTAAGCAATATTGATACGAATATTATTGCGAGGGTGCGGCTTCGTCTTTGTTAACGATTATAATTCAATAATATAATAACCGATAGACAAACAACAATCATAAAAATGCTACAGGAAATATTTGCATAACATTACCAAGTTGTATAAAATATTTATCAATAAGTCTTTTTTATTTTTTTCTTAATCTTTATTGATATCAACCGAAGTAATCCAGGAAAAAATTTTGCATTAGCATGATATTCAAATGCTTAAATTTATTAGTAAATAAATTTAATGAAAAACAAGGGAGAAACCTTTGCTTTCGAGATAGGCGGGCCACTGCTAGCAGCAGCAGCTTATAAAGTTACGAAAAAATACTCTTGCGGTGAGTCAAGTAAAATGTATTTGAATTTTTCAAAAACTTTTATTTAACACAATGCATTTTAAATGTTTTAAATTGAAAAAAAAAGAAACAATTGAGATAAAGAAAAAAAAAAAAAAGAAAAAAGAAAACAATTGAAGTAAAGCTTTTTTTTCTTTTTAGAAGAAAGACAAAAAACAATAAGGCGAAGTAAAAGACAAAATGCATCCAAACTTTTTATTATATTGCAACAAAAATTGTCCCCATATAAAAATACCGGATCTCCATTTAAACCAGTTTTCTATATACTTATTTTTATTGTCTCTTCCTTGATTGTATTTCACGTTGCTGCGATTTTTAGGAATATATGCACAATTAGTACGGAGAGCTACACATAATCCGATAATCCCGAAACATTATGTATGTTATGAAGTAAACGACTGTAAGGAAAAAATTGTTGTCTGACCTGTCACCTAACGACTGGCATGCATTGATTGTGTGAATTCCAATATATCGTCGAGAAGAGTACCGACTAACCACATATACAAGTCAAATTCAAACTTCTTTGTAGAACAAATACATATTAATACGTAAAAGTGTGTGTGTTCTCTAATCCATATGAGCGGAGTGGGAAGCAGATGGAGGGACTAAAGTTCATGGATGAAGTGCAACTTTAAAGATATGGGACGACCCCGTTTCGCCATCGTATCGAAAACAATTTTTATGAAAATCCTAAGCACAAAAGATCACAATTTGATTCAAACCAATCAAAAGGCTTTGAACAGAATGCTTTTTATTTGATAAAGTCAAGAAGCTGTGGTGTATTAGGGGACGATCTAATCGAACGAAACCATTACTGTAGCAAAGTGCTGACAATAGCTGATGGCATTGCTATAGGTATAGTAGGGGAAACCCCCCCAAAGACGCTACAGGGTGACTATGACGTATTTCAATATTTGCCAAGAAAAATGAATAGCACAAAATTCATCTTATTCTTTCTTATTAATGCATGCTTCAACCAATGCTCCCTTCTTTTTAATTCTCCTCATAATACAAGGACTTTTGTACATGGCTTCCAAAAACCAAACGCTGTTTCGGTAGAAAATACTTATTCTGTCCGAAAAATGGGAAATACATATAGCCCCGGATAGTGCTTGGACTAAAAAGTTCTTACTTTTATCTTGAATGAAGCATTGAAAAAAAAGGGCGATATGGGTTTCGTTGTACCCTAATTTGTTTAACAAACGCTTTTTCTCGTCCTTTCATTACGTTATACCTATTCCTAGGCAAAGATGGCGCTTGATATATTTTGACATCAAGACATGATCTTACATCTTTCGAACTTATGGAATACATGAAGAACAGTAAAATATTGGAAGGACTACTTAATAGGAAAAAAGGTGATGTTAGAGTTCTCGAAACTATTCTGTTTCTGTTTGAAGGTCGCGATCGTTAGGCGCAAGCTGCATCAGTTGTATTGCGTATATTTTACGGCGGAAATGAAATAATAATAAAACAATTTTCCTTGAATTTATAGGATATTTATGCAATTGTCTCTGTCTCGCCTTTTAAAATATTCGTTTTTCAATCTAACGTTGTACTACGCGTGTCCGTTCGAAATGCTGAAATGGCATTTAAATCTTTTTCTTTGCATTACAAAAGTAAGTAATGGTAATGCTTAAAAGCAAATAGATCTTATGTCGCTTTGTTGTCTCGTTAAGAATAACTTTGCACGACAACAAAGAGATAATATGCGTGTATATGTCGTAATAAAAAGCCAAGTGAGAGGGCGGAAGAAGGGAAAACTACTCGAAAAGTGACTTACTATGAGGCACGGCTATGCTACTCTTGCCGCATAGCTTGTTATAGTCCTAAGTATTTTTAAGCTTTTCTTTTTTTTTTTTTTTCTTTTTTGGTTTTGATTTGAAACTGGTCTTATAGTTGTTCAGTTGGTAAGATTTGTTTTAGTATTTTTGTAAACCAATGTTAAGCTTAGTGCTTTTTTGCTTACACTATAACGTTGTCTTGTTCATACATAGTCATATGCTTAGATATTTTTACTTTAAATGCCTAAGTATGTGTTTTTCAGGTGACATTGAAGAAAAAAACAAAAAAAAAAAAAAATGCAAGTAAATGTTTTATTATTATTCTTACTAATAGATTTTTTCAAGTATTTTAATGCAGTTGTGTTTCTTTTGTTTAAATGGATTTTACATGCAATACATTAAAATCATAGAAAGAATTATATATGACGACGACCTTCAATCCCATACAATTTTACATATTCCAAGATATCATGATTTATGGAAATGGGAACATTAGCTTATTTGAATTTTGCCCTTTCAACTAATTTAAGAAATGGTTGCTTTTAAAGCAAAAAATTTAAAGACGCTTTGCCACATCACTTTGTAAGGATTTCTTTCATTAAAGGCGAAATCGAATAAAGCTTTTAAAGCAAAAATTATCTCAAAAGTTCAAATGTCAGTAGAGCAACCATAGCAAACCAACTAAAGGAGATATCTTGAAATGCTTATGTAACAGAGTTTGCAAAATATTCTATAGCGATAATTTGCAAATATATAAATTGTTTGAATTTATTCTTTTGATAACCAGGATAACCAGGTTGCTAAGAATGAAGCGCAGAACAAACTGCAGAACATTGTTCCTGTTGCAAAAACCTATTGCGACCCACTTCATAAAACATACTAAGGCGCTAAGACGCTTAATATGCTCTGTAAGGATATGAATGTGAATTAATATAAGATACTGAACATAAGGAAAGGACAAATGTAGTGCAGAAAATAGCAGAAATAATACTGTCCAAGCAACAATATTCAATTTGAAAAGTTTGCAATTAAATGGACCAGGTGTGCCAGGAATGGTGCCAGTTAATCTCACCTTTCAATTTAATATGAAAGTAAAACAATAAAAGCTGATCGATCTTCTTTGTCAGTCTAGACAATGCTTAATCATCATTTGTGCCATTCATTCCAATTTAAGTTACGTATTGTTCGTTCCGATGACAAACCCAAAATATCTCCTTTTCTATCAGCAGACAGAGAAACGCAAAAAGTTGATATGCGTTTATTTATTTTGAAATCGAATGCGTTCCATTTTATTCAAGTGTTGTGATAAAAATATTAATTCATCCTCAAGTTGTTTTAATCTGAATATATATGAAGCGTAAATAGATCAAGTGAACATTGCTTGCAAAGATCTTAACCGAAATATAAATCAAAACACCATGAAAGTCAATCAATACTTCAAGGTGAGTCGTTGATTTCTATGAAATACGCAAATCTAATCAATTTCTTCTAAATTAAAGGTTAAGATTTTACTCACAACATATATGAACGTAATTATATTGACGTTAATGTAATTAACAAAATATTCTCTATTGTACTGGTGACGTTCTTCGGAGGTTTGTTCTCTTATACACCATATTAATATACGCCAAAAAACTCGTTGCATTTCTATTGGAAAATGTTAGATAGACCCATAGTAGTTTGTCTAATAAAATGGAAAGAGCAGGAAAGGAAAAAGACTCTTAGCATGCTCCGTGTTCTGAAGAACTTAACTTCCAGTTCGGCCACCTTTGGTAAACAAAAAAAAAAAAATATTGCTTAATACGCAGACAGCTTTTGCAATGATGTTTACTGCAATTTTACTTACCTACAGTAATAAAGAAAACAGTAAGTCACTCATTGTTTGCCTTTAACACAAAAAATATAGGAAAAGAGAGTTCAATACTTTTGGCTAACGCTGTAGACATCATAACTCATTTATTAATTTAGACGACCCTTGAAGCCATAGATTTCTGTTACGGCAAGATATAATCTAAATAGCATTCAATGCGCGACTGGTCGGTCAATCCAAATCCAAATAATTTATTTATTTTTTTAAATCGTGCGACTAACCACCCAGGAGGCGCCACTTGTACATGTAAAACCATGATTGTCAGAAAAAAGTAAGCGAGAAAGGGAGAGATAAGGAAAGGACGCATCTTGCGAAGTGTATGTCCGATTGCTAAGTGTTACGCTTCTACTGGCTATGATAATAGCGAGGACCATACAAAATTGAATAAAACCTGCATATAATCGAACTGTAATGGATTGGAAACCCTTAGATCAGGTTAAAATGTTGAAGGCGTCATTAATAAACAATAATTAACGCTTCTCAGAATTAAGAGTACGAGACGAGACATATTACAAACGATTTGACTCAAACAAAGCCCCAGTTGATTTAATTTATTAATTCAATATACACAGGGTATCTCAAAAGCCTTGGTTAAGTCTAGAGAAACTAACATTACCACTGTTTAGGGAAAGTCGCAGTGCCTTTGTAGTAGTAAGCAAGAAAGATATAGAGTTGCCAAGCCAGCTTTGAATCCATAGCAAGGCGTTATTTTCGATATAAGTAACAAAAAAGTTCATCCTTATTAAATACTCAAGGACCTTCGAGAAAATAGTCAGCATTGAAAATGGCCCTTGATTCATTCTCTTGACAGAAGTGATGCGAACAATTTTTGAAGCCGAAGGGGGATCGTACAATTTATAATGCCAAGGTAAACGACCAGTGGGAACGAACTATTTATTTTAAAAACTTCAAGCAGTAATCCATCTACTTTACTCAAATTTAGATGTAATTTTTCTAAACGCACTTACAGCATCGTTTATGGAGTAACTTTACGTTGTGTCGATCTGATCCTCCATATCTTTTTTGTGTACATAGCAGGAAAGCCACACGATGCAATCATAAATTCTAGCAATCCAAAGTTCACCCTTTTATTATCGCGAAATTCAATACAGTTATCCTACTTACTAATGGTTATTTTAAGAGCTACATACATAGCTGAAAGCGTCGATAGTTGAATAGATAGATAGATGCCGTATGAATGCGGCTGACTGGAGCAGACGATTAAATTGCTATCAGTAATTAAGAAATGGAAGGAGAACAAGAGAATTATAGAGGGAATATTTTTATATGATATGTAACAGAAGCGCTTTAGTTAAACATTCTGAATTTTGTGTAAGAGAATTCAAAAGAATTTACAAACGATATGATTTTTTACGCATTTACCAACGTAATCTCGTAAATAAGAATTAATCATATGCGATTGGATGAGTGTATAAGCGAAAGCATATAAAATTGAAAAAGATGTAGGGCAAGTATTATGAAATTTGTATTTTGAGTAAATAATACGGAATTGTTGTAAAGAATTTATTAAGAAAATTCTTTTTATTTTTATTAAAAATTATTAAAATAATATTGGCTTCGTTACAGGTCGCTGAAAAGGAAATATAATTTAGTGGTGAGTAAAAACATAATACATTGGTATATGACATGTATATAAATGTATGTGTAAATATATTGTCAGGGGACATAGGGCGCCCCATGTTGTTCTTTACTTTATTATACGTTGTGTATATATGTCTACTCCCTTCTTCAATTCTATTCATATAAAATTTTTTATATATGTGATATAGAAAAGAGTACTTTGCTCTAAATCCCCCACAAAGTTTAAAAGTTCATTAAACTTTATGACTTTATTATAAATATGGTTTTTTGTTTTATTTTCTGTTCTATGCTAAGTGCATATAAACTGTAGCACCACGGAGTGTTTAGGAAGGAATCCTTTCCCTCTCTTTTATTTACATGCATTAGTTTAACAGGATACTGGAAGTAACTAAAGCCAGAGAACATAAAGAGAGGGAGAAAAAGAGATAGAGAGAGACCGAGAGGTAGCGAGAAAAGAAGATAGAGTAAAGCAAAAACTGAATAACACAAAAAAGATGCATTTCAAAGAAATTTGTAATCATAAAATTCTGCATATATATACAAATATATATATATATATATATATATATGTATGCATATATATTACATGTGCTATAGATGTGTATATAATATGTAGAAAATTATGTCAAGCGTTTTAAAATTTGCTTCGTAGGGGAGAATACGGACATACATAATATACGTAGTCTGTGCAGTTTTAATATCTGTAAGACGTTTGTAACTAAAATGAAAATTTTAATGCATTTTGATGCATTCACATGAACGCATATTACGTAGCTTGTAATTCTCTTAGCTCTTTCGTAAGTCGCATAATTAAATAAATATGTGCTTGTAAATGTTAGTATTTTAAGAACAATGGATGTTATGGATTGTAACTTGCTTGTCAAACGATAAGCATAAATTTCAAATTTAATTACGTCTATCTATCGATTCAGAGACTAAAATGGGATTTAAAAGCTTTTGCAGCACATTTTAATTGAAAAAAGCAAATTAGTTTTAGGCAATCTGTTGTCCTTACAAATTTTTAAGGGAATTGATTAAAAATATAATGACTTTGTTTAGATCATCATTAGAATACGCTTTTTTAATATGGTCTTCGTCGCACCGGTATTCCGTAGTATCAATCGAGTCAATTTTAAAACAGTTGTTACTTCTTGCGATGGGGCCCTTATCGAGCGTTATCACCATATGAAAACAAATTACTATGAGTAGCTTTACCTTCAATTGGGAAATGTAGTTCCGTTCTGGACTTCAGCTATTTTCAATGAAATTACTTTCAATGTTCTTATACATCCATAAGGGTATTATCGTTTCACAAAGCTTAGCCAATGTAGGTTTAATAGTGAATTGTTGAACACACTGTGACCTCTATGTAAAAATTGAAATGACGTTTAAATAACCTAATGTCTTTATTGGACTCGATACATATCACTAAAAGCAGCTCTTTATAACGGTCGAGCACTGCGCATGTCATAACTTATTAATACAATTCACTAAAATAACTGCGTATTGAAGTCAAATAATAAGGAAGATTAAATAATGGGTTACCAAGTTATGGACAGTTTGGGTCCGCCTATTCGCCAGCCTGTTTGTAAACTTTCGTGAATTTCGTAGATAATACGCGAATATGTCGGTTTCTCCTCTGTTTCTTTTCTTTCTTTCGATAAGCAAGCTCCCTTACAAAGTGTCTTATACTTGTAATTGTAATGTTGTGGGCAGTCCGTACAGCGACTTAATAGATATATTGTATTCGATGTGCTTTTACTTAGCGTGAGGCAAACTTTCGAGCAACAATATCTTTGTTAATTTCAAAAAGGATAGAAAAGAGTTAAAGACCAATCCTCGTACAACTGAATATTCCGCTTGGTATCGAAAAGGTTGGTTTAAAATATCTTATTTCGTTAATCTAAGGTTATCGTCGCCATGACAGCTTTGACAAAAGCAAGGCCATGAACATTGAACACATGTTTTTTTTCCTTTTTTTTCACAATGTTGATCTGTGTGAATAGCAGAACCGACTTGAATAAATTTGTCTAATTTTTGAAGTCCCCACCTTGTCTGAAAATATAAAAATTATTACAAAAATTCTCTTTTTCTCCCATTGTCTTCAGTTTGGTTAAAACAAGTTAGTTAAATTAGTCCATGGATTCGCTTGTAATCAACTGAAAGCCGCCAATTAGATTCGACAAATTTTGACAATTATAAATCTACCTCCTACATAGGTTTCTGTAAAGTATTTCCATTATGTACACGTGTTTACTGCTTGAAGGTTTTCACTCTCTCCAAGAGAGAGCCAGAATTGTAGAGTGCTGAAAAATACGGCGACTGCGTCAGTACAGTGCTTAAGCCGTGCCCGCCTGTATAAATAGTCAAGCTGACGACTACACAACATATTTTCTTGAAGCTTTGACCGAGTGCAGTTCTGTGCCAAAAAAACGCAATTTGCGGGAAACTTTATTTTTCTGGAGAGCTTTTTACGAGTGATGAACAGCGGATGCGTTACAATTTCCAACGTCCAAATACAGACGATGAAGAATAGGCGAACATTAACATTAACATTGAGGATAAAGCTGAATATTCATGGCGGCTCCAGCTGTGGCTAAGGTACGATTGTTCATTCCAAGAAAATGAGTCCATCAAAAGGGAATGTTCCCAACAATAAATGAGTCAGTTGCGAAAAAAAGTGGACGTGATAGGCCAAAAATCATGATAATTAACTCACTTCAGAAATGTATTACCTCCTCCGCTGTTATCCCCAGACACTAGTTCTGCCGATAAACATGGGTTTACTGTACTTATTGTTCGATGAGCCTACCCATGGTTTACTTTGTGAACAGTCTTAAAAAGCTAGAGGTTGTTTTCGCACGGAGTTCGTATATGCTTCCAAAAGATGGCAGAAGTAACACTTGACGATGGACGATATTTGAATAGTAAATAAATAACTAATTCGCTGCAATAAAGCCTCGAATGTCGAAAAAGAAAACGATGAGAGCCAGGCGGTATAAGTATATGGAAGGCGTAGGCTTATATAGAACGTCACTTTTCAAAATTCCAAATATTTGCTGGTAGAAGAGCAAATTATTTAGCACAAATCAGCCATCCCCATTAATAGGCGATTGGAGTTGTAAGGTATCGAAATATTCGGATAAGCCGAAAAGTTTACTTTCCTGTTTTTATTTTTTGAAATACTTTGTGACGTGGCGTGACCGTCATCTTTTAAGTAACTTTATGCCTATTATTGTAAAAGTAATATCTGATAGCGTTTTTAGTGGGCGGAACGCGAAAAAGAAGCCCAGCTAAACGATAATAATCAGCATACTGTGACGGTATGAACTGAACTTAAACGAGAAAAAGACCTTCCGCATTAAAAAAAAAAAAAAAACAAAGTAGTAACAACAAATGCATCAGCCAAGCATTAAATTTGAAAAGCTAAACACAATCAAAACTGTTACAACAATATTGTTAAGTGCGAAGCGAAAGGCATGGCATACACAAACGAAGTCGATAACAAGCAATCAAACTACAAGTCAGAGACATGTCAACTGTAAACGTTTAAGAATGAAATTTAGAGTTGAGTGGGACGGACAAAAGCAAAATGGTAAGAAAAATAAATAACAAAGTTATTATATTCATACATTGGTACGAACATTCGCACATTCGCACATTCGCTGCTTCAAACTAAAATTGCAAATTTTAGTTCTCTGCATACGATGTTATCCCCGACAGTAGATAGATAGAGACGGGGAGATGATCTTTGGATAGGCCCTTGAGATTTGAATTTCACTGCACATCCTTCGTTAATCAGGAAAGTATACTCTTTTTACCCGATCTCTGATGTGTAATCGGTAGTGTTACGAATAGAAAGCTGAACCTAGTATATCTTATTTTACTCAATAATAGATATATAAATAAATAAAATCCATTGTTTTTATTATTTACTGTTTTTCTTCAGCAATTTTGTGTTAACAAGCTGTACAAACAGTTTATCATTAAGAGTCTCATTAAGCCAAATAATCTATGAAAAATTGTGCCCTCTATGTTTAGACCGTTGATGATCGATGTCTGTCTGTATACCGTGTATATTTATGTGAATATGTATTTATTTTCTCTATTATTTAAATTATTATCTAATAGAAAATTACATCTAAATATGTTTAAAATTAGCAAAGCGAAGCAAAAAATAAAAAAATAGAAATTATTTAATAGCGTCTTGTACCGTTAGGTATTGTGCAAATGAATGACATTACATTAGAGTAAAATTTATTATATCATCATTGGCTCTCACCTCTTGCTCTTTGCGTTTTCCTTCTTTGCCTTTTTTTTTTTTATTGTACATCATTTACATTCAGCTTGTGTTTGTTATGTGTGTCATGTTTGGCAATTATACCACTCACTGTCTAAACATATATTTGACGTCGATTTGGGCATCAGATTTAATTGCATCTAAGCATTTTGTTTCTCGTTTGTCTTTCCTTACTTTTTTTTTATTTTTTATTTTTTATTTTTATTTTTATTGTATTATTTTGCAATTGTTGCAATGCAATCAATACTTGTACTTATATATACTTGTATATATATATATCTTCAAGTATTTTATATTTTTATAGTGACATACAGTCAGAGAAAATGAAAAAAAAAAAAAAAAAACACATGGCGCTCTTAGAAACAAATCCGACAATCCGATCAATTGGCTTTTTCGTTTATTATATTTTTGAAGGTTTTATTGAAAATTTGGAAGCATTTCCTTCTTTCATTGGGCAAATGGCATTTTCATTAATCAGTTATACGTATGGCATTATTGCTTTACAGTTTTTTGCCAGACAATGACTTATTATTAAGCAAACAAGATGAGTCTTGTCTAACCGCTACTTAAAATTCAAAATATTTTAAATAAAAATTTAATGTACTCTAAATAATAATCACTGCCAACAATGGCAAGAAAGAAATTTACATTCGGCTTTTGTCGAATCTTTTATGTCTGCAACTTCTTTCTCTTAAAAACCTGAATAAATTCAAGTTTTTATTGTAACAAAAGTAAAAGCCCTATCATTAAATACCTTACACCACCTCGCTTAGTGCAGTTCGTGCTAGTGTTCGTAAGAGGAATCTTTAAAATAAAGTGTTAAGTGGATCCAATCCAAACCATTTTCAGTTGCGTTCTTCTTGGGCCCGAAACAACTTTTTGATCAAACTAGCACAAAAATTGTGACCCGAATGTTGAAGGCAATGAAGCAAAACGGATAGGCAGACAACTACGTCTAAATTAAATCAGAAAGTGATCCTCAATCAATCGGTATAACACAAGGCGGGTTTGTCTTGGCGTTCTTCTAGACGTTACATATATTTGCACAAACTTAATGTGCCCTTTATCACAAGTACCATAGGGTATAAAAAGTAACTTAACGTTAATTATTTGTATATATTTATATATTTGTTTTTAAGTGTATTATCCTAGATAAGTATGCATTAAAAGGAAAAAAACCGATAGGCACACTCTTTAGCTGTATATTCCAAGATCCGTAATTCCCTTCATCGAGTTTTCTCCTATGTTGAAAGAGGAAATAATTCTGCTTTATTTGTAACATATAAATGTTTATTATACCCTACACCACATATATAAAGTATAGAATATATTAAGTAGTGCGGACGTGTGTAACACGCAGAGAGGCTTAGGATAGACTCACCTAATATTATATCGATCGATTCAAAATCAGCCAGACAGCTTCCTTGAAAGTCAAAGAGAGCTATTGGATTTTTCATAAGCGTATTGATTGACGTGGAGGATTAAGTTTTAAAGTGAAATTGATCTTGGATGGGCGGGACGATTTCTCCCTTTCTTTTTTACACTGTTCTGCGTGGTACTCTACCTAATGAGCAAAAAATCTAGGAAACTGAGGTACTCTCAGTTTATATTATACTCTACGTGTATCGTTGAATGGAGCAATTTGGCGGCCCACTTTAACAAAAACCTGCGTCCCAGAATTTTCAGTCTCTTTGCCTAATTTTCATTTTTATGTCCAGAAGAATGCTTAACATATATATTTCACAGACGGGCGGACAAACATGCTTAAATTGATTTAGAACTTCATACTGCTCAAGAACGCGTGTATTCTAATGTATGAACATATTTAAAATTTTAAATTCTCTTTGAGTTTTGCAAGCATCTCGAAAAAATGAATGCATTCGTAGGAAACCAATACTTTGATCAAATTTCAATCAAAATTGATTTGTCGAACTTGTGCTCGAACAGATTTACTATTACTATTGTTATTGCTGTAATATGCAGTAAACTTTAGAATTAAAAATAGGATGATCTCTAGCAACTAGGATTGACGACCCTCTAATTTCTAAAAACAATGGACTGTTTGGTTAGCTTAGTCACTTTAATAATTTCATTGATATCAAGTTCATCAGTTACTTTCAAGATGACCATAGGGTTAAAGGCCCTGAATACAAATCTTTAAATATTGGAATAGGGTATCGACATTCACAAAGTGTTTGTTATGCAGGATATAATTTCCATCATACATATGCAATATTAATCAGCATTTAAATTATATCCTTGGAAAACAGATTCGGTTTTTGTTCACAATATCTTTCTTTAATTAAAAGAAGTAGGGGTTTTGCAACAACATCAGCGTGAAACATCAAAGGTTGTTTCGTTTATTTATTACATATTTTTTATAAGTATATATATATATATATAGGAGGAATTCATCGTAGTACATGATACCTATAGATAAAGAAAAGTTCACGCCAGTTGTAACAATGCTTCTCGTTTTCTTTGTCTATTAATGAAAATAGAAAAATCAATGCGGCCACCTGTCAAATGTTTAAAGGAAGCAATCAAAGTCAAATGTTGTGCGTCAAACGTTAAGCATTTTTTTTCTTTTTCGCAATTATTGGCATATAATGCAAAAAGAAAGGAGAAAAAACCAATTATGTAACCGTTAGACAAAGATAAAATGTACACATCAAATACAAACTTAATGAGTTTCCAAGTTAGTTAGTTTCATATCATCTATAAAAAAGTGGAAACACAACAATCTCACTATTGTTGTACATTACATTTATTACATTACAATCATTTTTGTCACATCGAGAAATAAGCATAAAAGATGCCTTCGAGTACACACACGTTATTGACTAATCATGTCTGTCGATTAATGCGACCCTCTGCTTATTTAAAGTCTCCAACTGTTTGCGGAAAGTTAAAAAACACCCTGTTTTTATCACATGTTCACTTGCTTTACTTCAGTTTAGATCAGTCTGTACGCTTGACTACAATTACAACAAAAATCATCCTCCATGCGAGGGGGGTATGAAATGCAAAGTTCGCTCTAAAGCGAATAAATTAAATATTAATTACGTTTTCCACTATAAAATTGTATAAATGTTATCGAACCTTCCGAAAATCAATGCAAACAACTTTTATCGTGCTTAGTAAAGCCATTGCTAAATGCATTGCTTTTGATACTAGCGAGTGTAATATAATGATGAACAATTATTGTGATATAATCAGCTTTTTACTTAAATCTCAAAGTTGTTTTGCATAATAAATCAATTGAGGGAAAATCTAAGAAATTTGTTTACATTAGAAGGGGAGATCTGTAGCTGCAGCAGCCTAAAGAAAGCGTTGTCTTGACAACGTTGTTTAGATGGAAGGAAAAGTAATAGAATAATAATGATATAACAAACAGATAATTAAGCATATCTTGAAGTATTGCACAAATTCTCGCGAGGCATTATTAATATAAATAGTTTTGCGGAAAGCAGCATAACTGGTGCAAATGTGAATTTAAAAAAACAAAGTCACTTAACATAAATGCTTGCTTTTTAATGCAGAAGATTGATTCCCCACGAAAGGAAGGCAAGCTTTCACTAATAACACGGCCCACTACTAAGTAGCTTAACACTTTCGAGATAATGCGTTGGGTGGAAAGTGGCAAAAAGAGCGAGAAATGGACAGGCAGACAAACAAACTCGGGTTCATCCAGAAAGTCACTCTGACTGATCCATATAACAAAATCTTCCTGCCAAACTTTTCATTTTATGAGAAAAGCATTGAAGGCTTTCCTACTGTGATACCTAACTAAAGACATGTCCGAATGAATTAGAGAAGTGAAAAGCCAATGCTGCAACTTTCGAACAGATACTGTACTGCGTGCATGGAGAAAGACGGAAATTTAGACAGAAAATTAGTAAAATTTTTTCACATATTCTGAAAGGCATTCATTAAAGTAATAAAAAAAAAAAATTTTTTTTACTTTTCAGTATTTTCGCCCCTTATGCATATGTGACAATATAGCAACATACACTTTTTAAACATTAATTACCATATAAATCGAGGTTCACATACAATCATACACTAGTGCACTTATCTAAGAGTTGTGGTGATAAAAACAATTTGCCAAAGCAAAGATTTACTTATCTGTGAAATTATATTTTTAAAACGAAACTAATGTCAACAGTAATTGAAGCACGAAAAAAAAGAGAAAAAAAAAAAAAAAAACAAAACACAAACAAAACAAAAAAATGCAAAATAAAACAGGAAGTCTTCAAAGTAATTTCTTTAGAAAATTTAATTCAAGCGTTGTAGTAGTTGGTAACGTATTTGTGAAACATATTATAATGGATTTTATTTTATTTTTTTGTTGTTTTTTTTTTTCTATTCAAGAGGATTAAGCATGTTCGTCTCATCGCAGAGATCCCATATCATGCACTCTTTTTTTTTTTACTAAAAAATTTTTGTTAATATTGTCGTTGCTGCTGTTGCTGTTAGTGTATGAAGTAATTCTTGGCCAAGTGCTTTTAACAATTGACATTTATGTAAAGATTTATATCTACTTGTTTATATAAATTTGAAAAATCACTTAAAAATCAACGAAACTTGAATTTTTATTTCGCTTGTTGAGGAATTTCCGTTGCTTTCCCATTCCTTATTATGTTTGAATAAATGAGTCTTTGTTCACATTTCGTGTATGCATATTATATATAATTTCCCATTCACTATGATTAGGCATATATGCTATAATCATCAAATGCTGAAATGAACTGGTCTCGCCCTCGCTCATCTATTGGACGAGCCTCTCTCACAAAGAGTTAAAACCAGTTAACATAGAGTGAAGGAAGTGAAGGGAGGTGTGTTTAAGGTTAACATATGTGGAGTGTGTATGCTTCATAGAATCAAAATTGAACTGGGCGATCCGTAAAGGTGGACAGACCTGTGTAAAAAAAGTTATCTTTCGATCCTTAAAGATGGATATATTTATCTAATTTCATTAGCAAAAGTTGATACTCAAGAAGTTGCTCATAAGCGAAGATTTTTTCTATACTAATTCTTCTATCTTTATGTTAGCAATCTATTAAGTATTTTATGTAAATTTCCATTATTATATTCAACTTTGTCGTAAAATGTAAGACAATTCCTACATTGTGGCGATAGAAGCAATGCAGCTCTGTTATGCATCGCGTTGTTCTATTCAAACATTATTTTTTTCTTATTCATGTCCTTGCTTACTCAATCTAAATCAAATCTGTTAAGCGTTTTCGTTCTACAGCGTAATTGATTGATAATCACCGAACAACACATGTTATCCTTTGGCTTGATTTTTCATTCTTCATTCCTGCTAATTGTATAGAGCAAACGATAGTTGCATGTAGTAGGACTTTTTTGATAGGTATTCGAAATTCGCTTCAATACAAAGCACACATAGTTTCTTCACTCTTATTTTATTCATTTTTACAAAAAAAAAAAAAAAAAAAAGAAAAGAAAAGACAACACTGACAGCTGTCGTCTACGTTGCGTTAAATTAGTTGACCAGAAAACCCACTTTTCCTTGCATATATTTAACGTTAACTAAAACGATTTGAGTGCCAACTAACATGCGACATCTTTAAATAGGAATCAATACAAAATGAAATGCATGACCCTTTGAATGCCCTTAAAATATCATCGTTACCAATTTTTGTACACATAGGGAAAATGCTAGAATGTGCAAAAAAGAAGAAAAGATTTATTTTGCCAAAAACTATATATATTTTTTATCTGAAGAGCTTATGTCAGTGCGCTCGTTGTTTACTTCAACTATTTAATAACTTGATGAAAATAAACAGGAAAAGTTTTAAATCGACCTAATCCCTAAATCAAAACCTAAAAACATAAAAAAAGAAAAAATGAATTCTAAAGTAAATCGAATTTTCTTAAAAAGAACAAATCTTTGTAGCGACTTTTGACTGAAAGATTACATCCTTCATTGTAAGCTTCTGCATGTATAAGACGAGTTATATCGAAAACAAGTTAGTTGCCCATTATTCAGCCTTTTTTGAACAGTACCCCTTTAGGTAACTTTTTATACTTTACACTCCTTGCGTTACAAGGGTATACTAAGTTTGCGCGGATATACGGTGGAACCAGATGGACTTGAGATTGGCCCACCCTTTATTATTCATAATCACTTTCTGAATCGATCCACGATTGTCTGTAACCTGTGACCTGTAACATAATTTTTGAAATATTTTAAAAATGGATCACTTTCTCGATCACTCCACATATAAAGCCTTATTGCGAAAAAGGTCGCTACATGAATAACTGTGGGGTGGTGTAGAGTATGTCCGGCTATAGTGTCTTTACTTATTCTTTTCATAGTGTCATGAGAATGCGCTATACCTAATAAATCCTAATAATCAGGCCTGAAGGAAACTATAAAAATATTTAGATTTTTATTTAATTTTGCGAAACTTCTATGGGATCACTGGGACTGTACAACATGCCTCGATTACTTTATACATTCACGATCAGTCATTTATTCTTATTATGGTATTCTTCCGGGGGAGGCCGGCTAAACATAAAACAGTCGATAATGATGAATATACAAGAGATGAAGGCTGAATTTTGTTTGTGTAAAGACCTTTGGAAAATTCATTATGGATTGGATGTAAAACTGTACTTCAATAGTTTTAGCATTTCATTGAATTTGGATCTCATGTTGAAAAGCCACAAGTTTTGTTTTCTGCGAGTTGATAAAGGAAAATTTCTCTTGGTATATATATATATATATATATATATATTCATTGATATTTGATGTAAAGTCATGACTTTATAAAATTGCTTAATATAATGCAAATACATTTTCATAGTATTAATTTATGTTGAATTCACACATAAACATATGTAAACTTTTAGTTGCATACATAATTGCCATAATTATTATTAATATATAACGCATTTCACTAAACTCTCTATAACTATTAATATATATACATATATGCATATATGTATATTTTGCAATTGTACTATATATGTGTGTACTCATGTATGCATTTATGTTGCAAACTTATGAGCATTTACGTTACGATATCACAACTACACGTATACGATATATGTCCGTCCAAATAGAGTACAATAAACTTTGTTTTTACTTTTCTTCTCTTATACTGCTGACCATTGACCATTACGTTTGTTTGTTGTGTATCGCCGTTTGCTTTACAACAATTTCTTCTTCATTTTAAAGCTTGCAAGTCAAGTTTTACTGTCAAGTTAATTGTATACAATTTTAAAATGTTGTTATCGTTGTCGATATGTTGTTGTTATTATGGTTAGATTTTAAAACTGAATCCATTTCCACAAACAAAACAAAGTTAACCTAAGCTTGTAGTTATGTTCAAACATTGCGAGCTTACGTGTGGTTGAGTACAATTTACCTTCACATACAGTCAAGGGCATAAGTGTACAGCGATAAATTTCGCAATATTTTGAAAAAGACGAGTTAAAGTGAAACGATTCAGTTTAAAACTAAACTAGGTATAGAAAAGATTAGATTAGACGATAACAGTGTACACTTCACGCTTCAGTAATCGCAACTGATTTCGTTCAAATCGCTAAAAGGAACCTCCCCGCAGTTCTTGGCTATTTTGAATGCTTCAGCAGAATTGATTTACAGTAGCTTAGCTTAATTAATTCGAAGCAGTCCTAATAAAAATATTTTTTTATGATACAATCAGGTATTTAGTAGTAAAATTCACAAGATACTAGGAAGTATTCACAGTGTGTTTTCACTGCGACACGGTATCAGATAGATGGAAGACTTTTTATGACTAAATGGAAGAAACCCACTACAGCAAGATAAGCATAATTCTAGAAAGATCGGCAACAGCTTATGCAAAAAGATGGCCAATGTTTTGCGAGCAGAATAGCACGACAAAGACATTATATCTACAAGAAGCTGCAAGTTCAGGCCTAAATTCGGAAAAAGATTGAATTAAAAAGGCATATACAGAATAATCTAATAAGAATTGGAACGAATGAGACTTGAATTTGACTTCGAGGATATGTGGCTTTAACAAGATAATACCGTATGCTATATATCTTGTGTTAGAAAAAGTTAACTGACAGAAAAGTTCAATGACTGCCTAATCTCCATAAATGCCCATGTGAACTGCCTGAACTAAGATCATAGTATATGACTCCGTTCGTCCGCTTCCTTTCCTATTTTAAGTCGTTGGTACATTTCAATAAATCGCAATAAGTCGCAATGACTTTAGTTTTCAAGATTATTCGAAGATTTACCTGAAAAGGCGGCTAAAAGATAGTGTTCCAGAGACGGTCATTTACGTGAGATTGTTTTCTAAGCATAGAGAAAACATAACAATTTCCAAAAAACCTTATATCAAATGAAAAATAAAAGTTCTTCTACTACCATCGTATACGTTTTGAAAAGTGTACTATAAGTGTAATTATGGAAGTACATAGAACGTAAATATTCTTTTACTTTAACTTGTCGCTTTCGGAAGAAAGCAAAATGCGTGGATGTATGCACACTTATAAGCTTCGCTGTACAAGTGCATATGCATGTGCTATGGGGGGCGTATCCTTTTAACTATTGCATGTTGTTTTGATGCCTCGTTGACTTCCAATAATGTTATGTTTTCTTTTATTTTACTTTTTACCTTCGTTAATCGCTCTTAATGTTAATTAATATTGAACAACCTCCCGTTTGATATTTAAATGAATTCTTTTCTTTCTTTCTCTGCTTTAAAAAATTATCAGTTCAAAGTTATCAAAGTATTCGATTATTATTATTATTATTATTATTATTGTAATTTACTCAGACAGCAAACAAATCAATTCCAACACCAGCTGGACTGCTGATGTGAGTGCTAGCAACCAAGACTAACGGCTCTTCTATTTTTAAAAGATAGACAAGATGGTTACTTAAGTCGCTTTAATAAAGCTAAACATTTCATTGACATTATGTTCACCAGCTAGTTGCAAGATGTTCATCGGGTCAGACAATACGGGAAAAGGAGGTTTTGCCATTCGCAGAATATATGCTTAGTCATGGGATTCTGTTCACAATTGCAAATTGAAGGAGTAGATCTCTTAAAGATCTACTAGTGAAAAGGGCCAATTCTCGCCAATGTTTTGACTTTAATTTTCTCGATATTAAAGGTTTTGAAAATAATTATTTGTGAACAAAAAATAAAACTTGACATGGATCAAATTTTGAGATACTTTCCACTTGTTTGGTTTTGTGTCATTTTGACAATAACTCGCGCATATGATGAATAAGACGATTTCAACTGACTCTCAATATTTATGTACTGCAAAAGCAATGTATTTGAAAAACATTTAAAAGAAGGCACCCGCGAAGCGAGGCTTTCCTAATCTAGGAAACCTTGCATCCTTTAATCTGTAAATGTATAGTTTGAGAGATACAAAGGAGACCCGTCTGCTATGCATTAGTAGAGGGTATTAGTTACGATTAAGTCGATTTCAAAGTTTGTAGTGACGGCAGCGAAAACAATATAGACGCTTATGCCCGCGATAATGCGGACAATACTGAATTAAACTATGAATCCGATTCTACTGATACTCTTACTATAAGACGACGAAACATACCGAGAATTGAAGCTGATGTTGAGGGGTCAGAAAGAGTGAAAATGACATATGGATAAATGTTACGGAGGTGGATGATATTCCGTCTCTTATTACTTTCGCTTTTTCCCCCCTCAAATCACCAATCGTTTCCAATCATATAGAACGATATATATTATAACCTTCGTATCCTTAATCAATTAATAAACACACCAACACACAAGTATTGCCTTTACTTTAATGTACACATCAGTTGCATATATTTGAGCATGAATTTTCTGTTAAAATAGCTTCGGCTTGTTGTTGCTACCAATATGAATGAAAAAAACTTCGACTTCGAAGGGTTAACAATATTGATTCTTGTGTGATTGATGAGTATTGTAAAAGTTCAATTTTTAACGAAACCAGGCTATCCTTTATTGAAAATTTATTTATTTATTCTCTATGTACTTCTCTTAAAAATGTTAATTTAAACTTATTGCAAAAAATTCCAAAAAAAAAAAAACAAAAAAATAAAATGAAATTTGTTGGACTTGTATTGTAGGCCGTTTTACAAAATCATCTTTCGAGAAAAACACGTTTCAATTTTTGAAAATTGTTATAGACTTGTTTTCCTTTTTTTATCTTTATTTTAATGAAATTTCGATTATTTTCTCTTTTACACTGCATTTTCATCATTTTGTAGAAATTTTTAAGCGGCAATGGCTTTACGAAGTAGTAGTAAATATTAGTAATGGCTGTGATAATAATAAGAACTAACAAAATATGAATATTTTGAAAAGTTTTCAACACCAACTGGAGCTCAACGAGTAAAATGTGTATGGTCGGCACGGCTCACCATTAAATATCCTACGCCAGTTTACATAACACAGTGAGGACTTTAGTGAGGACTCATCCAAATAAGGCTTTATATGCGAAGGGGTCGAAAAAGTGACCCGAAGCGAACAATTTTCCCTGGACCCAAACATATCGGTGTACGTGAATTATGCCCAAAGTATCTGAAAAGTTGTAACCTTTGTGTTGAATGCGAGAAGACAAGATGGTCAGATGGACAAACCGACAATCACTTCCACAATCGATCGCTATGATTAAAGATGGGCTCATTTCCAGTTCTTGCAAGCGTTGCATTCTTCCACACAGATAGTAATGATGTAGGACATAAAAACTCGAGTCATTAATAAAAATGAAAATAAAAATGTCGAAAGTGTTCTTATTGTATTCTGGCAAAGTTCGTACGCTTAAAATTGATGCACTTTCTGTCTAACTGTGACATTGGCATGCATTCTATTCTCAAAACTATATAAAATGTTTACCAAGTATGATGCATTCATATTTCGTGTAGTTCAACTTCTACTCTTATCGACGTTTAACATTTTTTTTATTTAAATAAATGAAAAAAAAATATAATTTATAGTTAATTGAAAACTAAAAGTGTCCGTTTCGCATGTACGCTGACTTCTTCTCTCTGCCTTGTGCGTTGTGAATGAATATTTCTATAAATATTTACATCATTAACAGTGAAAACGGTGCAGAAAAAAAAAAAAAAACAAAACGAGAAGAATAAAATGAAAATCTATGCATACATAAATAGAGACACTGTTTGTGCTCTATTACAACCCACTGACCAAGATTGCATCGACTTACAGAAAAAAAAAAAAAAGAAGAAAAACAAATGGCAAACAATAATGGAACAGAGGCAGCTGTTATGCGTTTTCTGTTGATAAATGCAAAATTTACTCATTTTACTATTAAAAAGGAAAATAAAAAAAATTATCGTCTCGGAACGAATTCGAAATGCCCAACGAGTGTATTACGGACACTGAATACGTAAATGACAATCGTTGACCTTTTGCTTTAACTGAGGATGTCTCTGTTCTATGCTTGCTCGTAAGGTGATTAGCAGCAATCCTTTTCAATTTGATTTTTCCGAATTTTATAAGAATCCTACGGAGTGTAAGCTTGAAAAATCCATCAAATCTTAGCCCAATTTTCTCGATTGCCAGGGTTATAAAGGTACGCAAGAGTAAACAAGCCCATATGGATAGAATCGTACACTGGCTGTCATATATATTTACATGTCCAGATCTCCGATGTGAGTTTCTGCATGATACAATCGGAATGCCAATGCAATAGTGTATCGCGGCGATGGTGGGTATAAAGAGAACTAAATATTGTTCAATTAGTTGTTGTTGCATCGTTTGTTTTAAAGAATGGGAACGCGTTTTATGTATACTCGTGTCTACGTGAAACGAAAAGTGTGTTAATAATTTTTATTTTAGCACTAGCAAGCATCAATAGACTTCATAGACACATTGCCTCACCTAGAAAATTAATTAATATTTTAAAAATAAAAAAAACAAATACAAGCAATCTTGACAATTGATGTATAATAAGTTAAGGTCTATTATCGCGTTAATATAATAAATCTCGGGGAGGTTTCTGTAAATTTAACCCTCCGCAGGATATACATGCCGAAAGGCACTATAAATATACAATTGCACGATGCGAATGAGGTTATGTTTCATTTAATTATGATTTTTATTTTTTTCTTCACTTGCTATGAATGTTTTTGTGTAAGCAAACAAGATTCAAGTGTTCAGCTGATAGCCGCACTATGCGCACTGTGCTACATGAATGGGTGACACAACCTGATTGCTTGATCATATTAAAAAAGAAAAAAAGGAGAGAAAAAAGAATGACAAGTCACAAGCAAACTTCAAACTATTTTTGGAACTTTTTCTGGCGTTTCACTATTCGGACGTCTAATTACGTAAATTTGAAAACTTTAAAAAAGTTACAAATTTTTCTACATCTATTGTGTACTGGTCACAAAGAAAGAATTTTTTTATTATGACATAGTATAAGAAGAAAAATATAGCAAAATGGAAGACAACATTTCTTATGTGATTCTGTTACCAATAAGCAACAATAGGTGGTGTGTATAAAAACTTGATAAAACTACTTATTAATTTCCCCAAAATTTCAGCTGAAATACAGTTAAAATATTTGAGGGACAAGCGCGAGTTGAATTTCCCAATAAAAAACCCAATAAAACACCACAGACTATTATAATGTATTCTTTATAATGTTATATTTGTTTCATGATTCATAGCTAAGCCAGGTTGTGCACTCTAACTGTGTTATGTCTTTCATATAGCCAGGCAGTCTTTCCCCTTTTTTACAAGAGGGCTAGTATTACAAACTAACAAATTTAGGAAAACGTTTGTCCATTTCGTGTAATCCACCCCGTTTTGAACTTGCGTTTAGCGCCCTTAGCTTCCCATATTTAATATGAACGATTCATAATCGGTATATTTCTGGCATATTTTATTCGCTTCAGCCTTGATCGAAGAAAAAGGCAGTTTCTTTTTATTACCGAATGGATATTAAAGGATTTTATTACTCTTATCTTCACAAGCTCTTATGACTTGTGATCGGTCGTATGACTTTAAATCTTTATTTTCCTATTTTCTATGCTCTGGCAATGGTACGTAATGAACTAATACTAAAAATCAATGTATGAGTATAGTGTTTGCAAATCTGATCAGCTGGATTATTAGGTGTTTGGTTGCATCTTTTTCATTCATGTTTATTTGCGTCAATATTCATCAGTTCATATCTCTATAACATTTTTAAATGTTCGCTGCTATATTTTCATGGTTTTTCCCTTTGTAAAAAAGAAGAAGGACACACTAATCCTGCCGTGCCGACGTTTTAACACTTTCATAGTGAATTGCTTTGAACATTTGCTCTAATACGTATAGTCAGCTACTGCTGTCATCTCAAATGCATAAAACACGCTGGACATTTATCATTTTATAGCGTTTGCTGTGAAGATTTGCAAGAGTATTTTACCGAAATGTTGCTAAATTGCTTTCATTTAAAATTCAGATCACACGAAAGTTGCTTTTACAAAGCTATTTGCAACGTTAAGCCTACTCACTGAAGATTACAAAACGCGTAGTTTCCGATTCCGTATAAGAAAATATTAAAAAAAAAATATTAGGAAATATTCTGTATAAGGAAAGTGCCGACTTTACCATTAACCGTCCTGTCGATGGATGCGGGAATCACATTCTGATAAACACTACTACATTAAGCTATTTGTTATTATTACACCGCAGTACAACTTGTGCTTTGCAATCTGAATTTCTCGGAAATATGTCAATTTCAAGTACGAAAGGTGTCAATAGAACTTCCGCTTAACGTAGTGACTGTGTATTCATGAAGCGCCTCATAATGGTCAGTTAGTCAAATGCAAAAGATACAAAGCACAGAGTTGGTAAAACATTCCATGAAGTGCTGAAAGTGAGTATGGACATAAGGTACACCACACCTAACAACTTACGTAAAAATGAATTTGCGACTTTTTTTTACTTACTTTTATTCAAAATCCTCCACGCATGGTGTTTGCTGCAAAAAGCCGATCCATTGGAATCTAGAATGTACTTACGGTAAACGAGTCGAGTCGCACTTACGAAAAACTACACTTCAAATTCAAAACATAGCAACCATGCTTTTCTTCTCCCATATGCCTTTCCTACAACTACTTATGTTCAACACATTTTGCAGATTTTCTCTAAGAGGACATTGATTGGCAAACTTGAAATTGCGGAAAACTTATCGCAAAATGCATGAAATTGCTCTTACCGACCCTCTCCGAAATATGTCTTAAGGACGCTTGACTTGAATCAATTGCTCTCCAAGTTACATGAATTTTTCAAACAGTTCATCTGCATAAGATTACTAGTAGTATAGTAATTTTCAATTGTTTGTTTAGTTTAGTAACATGTTCTGTTAATTCTTATTCGCATTATGTTTACGCAATCTTAGGCATATATCTAGGCCTTTTATATCGCATATCGGCGAGTACATTGTATTATTAATTGTGTGTTCTTTTTAAAAGCAACAATTTCAAAATGTTCAAACAAAATTTTATTCGGTTTTTTTTTTTTTTTTCTTAATAAAAATTCTAACTTACTGTATTTTTGGTTAATATACAACAGCAAGCTTTTGTATATTTCTAAAAAATGCTTATTTATGATCATTTTTGTTTATGTACATCATCAAGTGGTTTTCCATTTTTTGGGGTAATAAAAAAAAAAAAATTCAATAAGAATCGCAACGAACGAAGGCAAATTTTTTTGCATATAAATGCTTGTATGGATCTACTCTGGGCATGCATTAGTTCTAAGAACTAACATTTGCTTCCCCATTAATGGTTTGAATTTCTCGTTGGAAATCAGTAAAAATTTTTCCAATTTATTTGAATATTGGATGAAGCTCTCCTTTTAAGCAAGTTAATCTCGTTGCTTAGTAGTAACACAACTGACATAATATCTACATGCATATGTTACTGTAGATATATGTCTAATGCGTAATTAGCATTATTGGCTCGGATGTTGATTAATTCAGTTTGTCTTGAAACTTTGAAAAATTATTATTCGATCATTGAATTCTGCTTCCTGGATTTGAAGACTCCAGGAGAAAAGGGAGGAACTGGTTAAATGCGTTAACTCCGCTTTTCATATTCATGATGCAAATTATGATCGTTCGATTGAATAAATCCACGAAAGGCTGGTATCCGCATAGCGCCGCCTCAATATTTTAGACTGTTACAATGCCGGAAGGTTCGAATTTAGGCGGAACTATCGCAAGAGCATTGTAGGAGAAAATAATATTAAAAGTTATAAACAAATGCTGCAGAGTTCCCTTTAGTGACTATCATATTGACACGAAGAAATAGGAATCGAACCATTAAACTAGTTTTTTAACGCGTTAAGGGTTGCTTTAAAATCAGTGAGCGCTTGCTCACAACACACTTCTCTTTCTTGTCGATTGCATCTACAAGCGCACCTGATGGACATCCGTAGACATCATTTACATTAACGGGTTAAAATTGTGCCAAGTTATTTGTTATCTGTAGGAGAAGAAGGTCTTGAGATAGATTCTTGTCCGAGCTTGTTTGTCCATCGTTCCGTCTGATGTCCGCCCATGTATTTTTGTGTTCAGTTTATGTGCGTATCCAGCCTTTATCAGATCGATCAATGCAGAATCCTTTTCTGAATCGAGTTGTCCGTCTTGCTGGCCAACATTTTTCAGATCTTTTGATGAAATTTGGTGTACCCACAAACGCTATTGAAAATTGGAAATAATTCCGATTGGACTACTTCCCATACAACACCTTATTTTGAAAAGTCTGTGTATGTATAACTGTAAGGGTATTGGATGATGGACCATAGTCCACTATACTGCTTTTACATGTTTTTAATTCCTACTAATTATGATTATTAAATTAATTACTTTTCTTTTAATTTCAAAATATCATAAAAAGAAATGCTACGCAATTTGAATTCACTTAATTATTAGGGTTCACCGACTTCTGGTCCGCAAAAGATGTCTGCTTTAATTTTATTTGCTTCCTCTTAAGTGATGCCATTAATTCTTTTCTTTTCTCGTCTTCTACTGAAATCTCATTTATTTAAATTATGCGAATTTTGCATTAATTTAGCGAAACCAAAACCTACGACGCCTGCCGATGAGTAGACTGTGAAAAATCTAATTCGCCGTAAACAATTAACTAAGTTTTCGTGCCAATGGTAAAAATAAGTAAAAAAATGAAAAGAATTGTGCGTAAAGTTGCAGATGATGACTCGAAGATATGCGAACTTGCTTGCATTGTGGCATTTTATGATGTGAGCAGGGAGAGCTGGGTATCCTCAGCACAGTTAAGCTTTTCTCTTATTGAAGAAAACCATTTCATCACACGACCAAATCGAAACATTAAAAATGTAGAAATTGGAAATCTTTTCAGTTCTTGAAATTTCGCCTGCTTGTCATGAAATAATTCTCATACCTTAATTCCAATTCTCGAATTTAATCAGAAATAAATGCAATCAATTTCATTCGTTTCTTTATTACACTTTGCAACTACGGAGAATTTCAAAAGCATCTATAGCAACACTATCCCACTATCATCTAGAATCTGTTGTTGACCAAGATCACGTTATCGTTAATGCATGTTCTCCAAAGAAAATACCAAAATATTTTTGTGTATGTGCATGAAGAAAATCTAAACACTGAGACTGACTCTTTTTACTGTTTTTATGTTTGCTTTTTTGTGTTGTGTATAAATTATGGATTTCTCTTTTTTCTGAAGCGTTAAACAACCAGCGTTAAAAATAAACGATAGGTTTCATATGTCGAACTGCTTTTATTGAATGAATCATATAATATTTAGATTGAGATTTTTTCCAATCTAGAAAATAGACATGGCTTGTGTATATGCATATAAATAAATATATGCACATATCACGTCTGCGTGCATGCATTACACTTTAAAATGTAATCTTAGACTATTTATTGTGGCTTTATTATATGATATGAAAAAAAAAAAAAAATGCTAACACAACTTTTATAAAGAATTACAAACTGCGTTAACAATTGTTTTGTTTTGTGTATTATATCCACGACTGTTGCCGCCGCCGCCTCAAATTGTAATTGATCATATTGATGAAATGATTGACTGAACCTGAGGAAATTGTTTTCGCAATAAGATTTAAATCCAATGTTTAAAAAGCCGTTTAATAAGCGTTTAAAATATGATACTACTAATGGATGGAGGTACGAGAAAAAATACAATATCAATAATAGCTAACTATAAGGCGGTATTAGAAAAAGAAATAAACGAAAACATATAAAACAAATAAAAAAAATAAACATTGATTTTGTAATTCAAACGCAATCAACCATTCTCAGTATTCAACTGTACGTGAACGTATATTGAAGACTACTATTTTCATAACTAACTGTTCATTAACTATTCATTAAGAAAAAAAAAAAACAAAAAATTTTGTTGCAAACGTACCAATGCTCTAAAGCAATTGACGAATCGTAACCAATATGAAACCGAGCTTCCAAATACATAGAGCTACCGCATGGTCGAGCAGATAAAGGTCACGACTACCAACTCGTTATTCGAGGGTTCAAATCTTAATTTGACTTGATTTTACCAAAGATGGCCTTAGCTATAGCTAAGCTATCATGCTTATCTATTGGGCTCACACCCACTAAGATGCAACCACTCGCTATCTTCTTTTTTTTCACACGTTTCTCTGACCATTATCACCCTGCACGTAAAGGGCATATCTCTTGCGCGATCGGTCATATTAAAATAAAAGAAGATCAGTGATCGTGCATATTCTGACGAAGTATATACTATTAGAAAACAATAGCAGAATGAACAAGGATGGCAAGCAAACAAATAAGTTCACTTCTTTTGTTGTATTTACTCGCTTATGTAATATATACAAAATTGTCTAATAATTTATTTTGTATTCAAGATATTCGCCCAAGTTCTGAAATCCAACTTCTTCTTCATTTCCTCTGAAAATTTATTCCACCCATTAACTTTAATAATATCTTTTGCCATACTTCACTTCATTTGTCAGCCAGTGGAACTACAAAGAAGCGACTTAAGTTTAGTCGCCGGCTTCTACATGTTATCACTTAAGAAAAGTGGGAATCTCCGATACCCATTCATACTGATTCTGTTGAGGAACGACCGGAATATCTCAACGTGTCCTGTGTGAGGCCAGAGATGTTTAGCGAAAACTTCGTAATGAAGAGAAAACTTTGGGACATTGTACTTTGTTTGTGCATTAATGCTCCAATTGAGTTTATTTGTTCTCTTCTGAAGGGAGAATGGGAAATGCATATAAAATATTGCAAAACAAAGCAATTTATTTACCTAATGCGAAATTGCAATTTCGACGTTTCTTGTTAAATCTAAAAAATACGAAATCTATTTCTATACCTCTAAATGCGAATTTATCTCCACTCAGACTGAACTTTTCAAAATTACTTCAGGTAATCTTAAAGGAGATATTTTCTCTGTGTAGTGTAACCCACATACCTTAACCTATAGACCTGTTCGTTCCGAATTTTCCGTACAAATTACTTTAATTGTTAGTTAAGAAACCAAGTTTGAGTTGATGTAGAATGAAACTTTACTCCACTAGTCTTCTTGTCACAAGCCAGTCTTTAAGAAGGACGTGTGCTCATAAACTGCCCTTGCTTCAGGTAATACTGAGAAAATATGAATAACGCGTCGTTTTCATTTCTTTAGTGAGAGGCCCCCACGAGCCTCGCTGTTTAATTTGTTTAACCATTTGAAAAAAATTTTGTATATCTTTTGGATCGCAGCTATGTATTAAAAAATCATATTTTCAACTACAAGGTCATTATTTATATGTTTTCATGATTTTCATAAGAGTTTTGTTTATTTATTTATTTATTTTTTGTTTTTTTTTATTCTTCTCACTTGATATTTGTACATTTTAATTCGTTGCAATTAAAATCATGTTTAGGAAAAACCAAAAAAACAAAAAAAAATGGAAAAAAAAGAAAACTACAGCAACTTGAACATGACGTTAATATTAATAAAAAAAAATATAATCATAAAGCGTATTACATGCGATTTTTAAAAGTAATGTCATAATTGTAATTAATACCCTAGAGAGATTTCATTTTTTTTCAACTTCTTCTTCTTCTTCGTCTTTTTTGTGTGTGTGTGTGTGTGTTTTTTTTTTTTTGAAATAATAGTCATTTTTTATGAACATACATATGTTTTATTTTATATTTTTAATATTATGAAAACACTTAGATACAAGTGTACACACATTTCAAGCCAAAATGATTTTGTAGGTCAGTGCATAATTTCAAAAGTCATAATATTAAAAATAGAAACAAATCTCGAGCAAGATACACAAAATTTGACTAAGTTCACGAAAATGAGTTTCCGCAGGCCTTCTTATTATTATAAAGGGCCTTTAGAAATATTCCCATATAAAAAGGATAGTAAAGTTAATTAACTCTAATCTTACAGTATTTTTTTTCTCTAACCAATTATACCAAGGTGTGACTCTTAGTCACTTATGCCAATTGGGCATATAATCAACTAAAACTTATGATGCAAGGGTACATATTAAGTTTTTACGGATATATTCAGAATTACTTTTGAATCCATTTTAGATTGTCTTTCCATCTTGTTCTTTTCTGTTCAACCTCCAGGCAGCAATTCTTGAGATGTTTAACTGAAATTTGGTACAGCGACATATTTTGGTCCAAGAACGAACGCTATTTAAAACGGTCCAAATCGGAACTGTTTCTCAACCATTTCCCCTATAACGCCGCCACATGAGTACCTGTAGGACCTGTAGGATGTAGGGTACATAATGGTGGGCAGGGGTCCACTGATAGTACTTGTACTTGTTATTCACAGTTTAAATTCAATTATATACCAAAACAAGCTACACGTGAACATAGAATATTAAACACAGGCCATCTATTTTTTGAAAATGTTATATGAATTAATCGGAGTTCAACCCCGATTTAAAGAGAACATATGGCAAGAATAGGGTTAGAAAAACAAAAAAAAAAACAATAAGCGAAATAAATCAATCGAATCGGAGATAAATAAAAATCTAAAATATGTTAAGAACATGATTATACGGCATTGATCTTTGCAGGCATTTTAATGCTGATATCTTGTCGTTTTATTTATTTTTGATAATAAATAACACAAACAACAATCATCGTTAAATGAAGATAATAATAATAAATATAAACAACTTTTTCGCAATAAGTCAGTTCAAATTGTGTGTATTTTTCGCAGTAATTACTGCATCTTCCAATTAAATTAAATTTTTATTACATAGCTCTTATTCTTCTTCTTCTTCTTTTTATTATATACATAAGGTCTTCGACGGCTCAATTGTCCTGTTCATAATCCATCTATCCACTGTCTACTATTGCAAAGTTTGCTAACTATTGCTCGTGAGAGTACACTAGTCTGTCCTACAATTGTACAAGAATTGTGCTCCCGCACAACATGTTTTTTTTTCAATATACGTTATTTAACTAAAATCTTTACACTGAAACATCATTGAAACTGCAAAGAATACTGAAAGCTGATAAGAGATATAATTTGTAGGACCACCTGTAAATTTAAATGAAGTCAGTTTTAAAAAAGCTTAAGCTAAGGCAACAGCTTGCATTACAAATATTGGAAATTTGGCTGAGTTGGCAACTTTGGCTGGCAACTTTTTCAGCAACGCACACCAATGCGTTAGCATTTGGCCTTGTTCCATCATAACGATTCAACTTATATTTTTCTTTTCACTTCATATATGCCACCTAACAATGGTCATTATACCAAATTCGTTCATTCCGTTTTCATCATCAAAAACATCAAGCGAATTGGAAAATTCATGAAGCATATATAATGTGATATGTGCACGCTTCAAATAAGTTCAATCCTATCCATCCGTGTCACATGCATTTAGTTGAAATTAAATTTCGAAAAGTTTGCGGTCCTCCCGCAAAGTCACCCGTAGGAGGCAAAACACCATCACTTACAATTGCACAATTGCTAATCCTATTAAGGGAATATTACAAGTCAAAGTCTCGATGACACAAAACTGCTAAATAGAGAGAATGATTTAAAACCTTAATCGCCTTATCTGGCGATGAACTGGAAGAAACTATTGTGAAAATGTCCCCATCTGTTCCATATTTCCTAAAACATTTTGTGGCGCTTCGAGGTGATGGGTATCAAAAATCCGGACTAAGGCGAATATAACTTTCTTACTGCTTACATATATGTGTATACGTATATATTTACAATAGCATAAAGATATCTAAAATCATTTGTCGATGACTCACAGTAGATAACCGAAGAGAGAATGATTTTATTATCGTTCATCATTCAATTTCTGCAACGAGTGCAGAATATATGAGGAATATATGATTTATAGCTCTTATTAAAACATAGGAAGCGTACACAAAAATATCAATACCGATAATAGATATCAAACGTTCGATGCAACGGTTCTTAAGAAAGTATTAAAAGTCGTATAAAAAGCAATCCTTTCAAGATATAAATATAATAATAATAAAGTTAAAAGTGCAATAAAAGCATAATAAATTTCTGTATGCTCAAGTTAAAACGCATTAAAAAATATATAGAAAAATATTTTTGGATATATGCACGCATTTATTATTCTGGCATTTTAAATTAATCTAACATAAATATTGTATAGAAGCAATATGTTGCTTACAAGCAATATGTTCCCCCATACCTTGCAATTCTTTTTAAATGATATAATAAATAAATATGACAAATAAATATGGAATTGGAAAAGCGATGTTCAAAGAATGTGCAGCAGTATTCTTCCAAGATATTAATTTCAAGAAAATAGAAAAAATATTTGAACTTTGCGGAGTATGTGCATATGAAATGGGAATGCATAAGAAATAGAATTAAAATAATAAAAAATATTTTATTCGAACTATTGCCCATCGCTGATTATACTTTTTTCCCACCCGATCAAGCAATTTGTGGGTGCTAAATAGCAAATGCAAATAACTGGAAATCCGAAGGACTTGAGTGTGGCGGGTAAGTCACATGGAGTTACATTTCTCGCGAATCGGCTCTGCTGTATGGGCAGAAGATTGGAAGTCTTATAAACACGGGAATGTCGCTAGGGTCAGGTACTAAACGCTTCACCACACCTTAAAAGCTAATAATAGGCTACACTCCTCTGACCCTACCAAATAGGGACTATCGGCTTCCTGCCAAAACAGTTCAATCTCCCACTCGGTGTGAACAGTAAACCTGGATCTGCCCATGAATTTCTCAAACTAGATCCACATTTCATACCAAGTTAGAATACGATGCAAGCAAGCCTTCGTTCGGGCAAAGAGAAATTTGATGTCAGAGAATGCTCTTTACTTGGAACAAAGTTTCAGATTGTCGCATTACTCCGTTGCATTATAAGATGGTATTATGACTGCTTCTTGTTGCTAGATGCTAAGCCTATAATCGAAAGAAAATTTCAGCCATGCCCATCTTCTATAAGGCGCATTAGGCCTTTCAATTGGCAAATTCCGGTTTCATAGTTACATACCTAATACTAATAACAAATTCGATGAAACTTACTTTACGTTAAGTCATAAAAATACGCATTGATTTATGAAATTCTTTAATGAAAACATATTACGGAACATTATGAAATTTTGCAAAATTTTTGATTTTCATAAAAAAGTTGGCAAACAAGCTTTTCTTTTTAATATTTCTCCGTTCTTTTGTTTGTAAGTAATTTGTGATTGTGTTGGCACATTTAGTTTGATTGTATAACTTCAACAAAAAGTTGCTTAGGTTAAGATTTGAAGATCATTGTCAGCCATATAAGCTTGAGAGTGTGAGAAGATTTCATGAACAGGATTTTCACTGAAACCTTGACTGATAAATATAAACAAGTATAAATGCATGCATACATACATACAGACACGCCATTTATATAGTAAGTAATAAACTCACCTGTACACTGTTATCTGCGCTAACATAAACGTATATTTATAAATTGCAAACAAAACGTGTTGGTGAATAAACCTTTTATAATGATCGCATAATAATACTCTGCTGAAACTGATGCTTTAGCATAGTGTCGAAGATTTTTCTGCTTTTTTTTTTTTTTTTTTTTGCCTTTTGATGGCGATTTTCGTTATCAATGTCTAGCATGTTTGTTCGTGTGTACCTCTTGCGAAAGCAACAACGATCCGAGGTGAATAAACTTTATTAATAGTTTTTATTATTTTTTCTCTTCGTGTATGACCGCTCAAAAAGATAAATTGCAATTATTTTTATTTTGAGACTTTATGAACTCATAAATTAAGCAAAAAATTGCAAGAAATTATTAAAGAAAATCAATTATAGGTACATCGCTCTAATGTGTGTGTATGTGTTTTTTTTTTTTTTTTTGAATCAAATAAAAGAAAAACTACGCTTCCTTTCGAATGAACTCAGTACGGTTACTATAATACCTACAACTCATGTGATAAGTTAATTTTGAAGTCCGTTAACTATGCATGAGAAGCAAGTAAATTATAAACATTTCATGTTCCGCCCATTTCCGTTGGGAGACTCACTACAAGCAAAGACAGATTCGAGATTTTTTATCATCTGAGTGCATATTAAATTTGTGTGTTCGGTGCTGTGCATTGAATTCGATAAGACTTCATAAGCGAAATATTCAGCCTCGATTATTGTAGTCTAGTCCGTCTCTCTGTTCACAAGTATTGATCGTAAAAATTCAAAGGTGGATTAAAATACGCACATAAGATTTTCAGATGAGCACATTCCTACCTTCAAATAGGCGAATAAAAATTTATAAACTTACCCGCTCTCAATCAAGATGGGCCCGAAGTAAATGGAAAATTTTTTGTCTGCTCCTATCTATCTTTTGGTTTTTTTTTTTTTTTTTGCTGATGAGATGAGAAGGACATTGTATATGCCCGAAACAGTAAGTGCTACGCCTTTACTGACTAAAGTTAATGGACCTAAGAAAATAGTCGTCTGTTCGTGACTAACACTAATTCTCTGGTTAAGGATTGAATTGTCTGCTTCAAAAGGTAGGGAGCACAGACGTCAATAGCTTCTTTACAATTGATAGGAACACAACCGTCTGCAACAAGTTATCACATATTTCATTTCTTTGTTAACCTGGAGAAATTATAATTAGCTTATCATAATCCATATTATTCAATGAAAATGCATTTTGTATTGTCCTGACCGTTCTGAATGAAATTATTACACCTAGATTATGTTTTGTAACATTCAAGGCTCAACAGAGAGTGCATAACGCTTACGAATCTTTTGTTTATTTGATAAGGCGTCAATTTAATTCGTTCCTTTTATCTGCCTGCTTAATTAGGGTACTCTCCATCAACTTTCGAGTCGAGAATGAATGCCGAATTCCAAAATTGCTTTCCACAAGTCAATTTGGAATCAGACATGTCTAATGTACACAAAATATTCTGGAAAAAGTCAAGATATTCAAAGCAGTACAATATGATTTAAAAACGGAGATCGGGAAAAGTATTGTACAAGAACTTAAAGAGATAAAAACGCTGTAAGTCGTACTGCGGTTAGTCACCAGCCTTCACCAATTTACGTTATAAGGAAAGTGGTCGAAAAAGTGGTCCGACTCGAACCATTTTTAATAGTGCTCGTCCTTGGACTAAAATACTCTCGTTTACCGCATTTCGTCAAAATATATCGAGAATCACAGTCTGTAAGTTGGACACAAACAATTAGAAAGACGGACAGACGGGCAGGCCAGCTTAAATCTATGGGGAAAGCGATTCTGAATCGATGAGCATAGTAAAAGGTGTGTCTTTCTCAAGTCATTCTTGGTGTTGCGTGCGTCTGCACAAACTTATTATACCTGTGTAGTATAGTAGTATACACCCTACTTTCGTTTCGATCTTATCGTGCAAATATCATCACAAATCACATATAGTATATAGTTTTGTCTGACAATTGAATAACGGAAAAGCTTTCTGGTTATTTTCAAATTTAGCTTTGGTGAAAGGTTAGCAAGATTCGTTTTCTGGCGGACATAACTTTTTTTGCGTGTTTTTATTCAACGCTGTTAACACAACCCCCACAGTTAATATGAGTAATTTAGGTCATTTTTGTATTCAAACATATATTATATACGATACGTTTCACTATCAAAAAGAAAAAAAAAAAAAAAAAAATGTATATATATATATATATATATATATATATCGTTTCCTTTCTTTTTCTCTCTTTGAGCAGAAAGAATTAATATACTAAAAAACGAAGGTTTATGGCTGCGATGAAAATAAATTTTTTCTTTCTTCTCTCTTTTTTTTTTTTTTTTACTTTTATTTCATGCCCCAATTTTAGTCAGAAAAGTGTTTAATGCTATAAAACATAAGTATGTGTAAACAATCACAAGTATTTTTGCACAGATTTTTCGTTGACAAAGCGCATACTGCCACAAACAAAGGCAGAAATTTTAAAATTACATTTATAATGGGGGGAGTTTTCCGTCGTTCTACGAATGGTTAGCATATTGTGCATCATGAAGTGCAATGAAGCCGGTGACGCTAACTTTTTTAATATTTAGAAAGATGTGGTCGTTTCGCCAAAAGGTTATAAATACAATATTTCATTTCATATATGTTCGGCAAAAGTATTAAAGATATTTATCGCCACCATTTTGTGTAAATCGTATATTATGACACAAAAACCATTTGGTATGAATCTTAATAGTTGCAATGCAATGGGAAACTATAAACGACAATAAAATATTCGAAATGGTAATCTAAACTTGAGAGGAAATTATCTCCTTTCTCCTTAGTTTGCTAATTTTATCAACGGATGACGTAACATACAGAAGTATTCTTAGGTTACATTTGTAAATAAAACGTATTTACGAATTATTAGGAGTTGAATTAGTTCGGTGCGTTTTTTTTCGTCGTCAAATACGCATTGATTTCAAAATGAAATGAGTGAACACATTAGCACAGTCCATCGCTGGTTTCCACTTTTTCCCATCTCTCAAGCAATTTTCAAATATTTTGTCTTTGGAGGCTATCTCTAAAGAAATGCATGTTCGAGCACACAATAATTCACGTATTGTGTTAATCGGCGGGAATGATATCAGCTACTAGCGGGGATGGTAATTTGTATGGAGTCGAGCTCGTTCATACCGAAAACTAACCATATCGACCAGCACGAGTATGTGTAGTAGTGTTCTTTAGTGATGATTTTGTTTGATTAGAACCAACAATAATTCACCATCGCCATCTGCTCCGCCTCCCCCCACCCAGCGTTGAAGTTAGTTTTATCACGTATTGTACGAGGGTATATTAGGTTTCTGCGGATGTATGCAACACTCAGAAGTAGTTGGCATAGGCGCACTTTTTATAATATTGATCTAAGCTATAACGGCTTATTTGAAAAATCATTATATGGATAACTAGATAACACGGAATGGTGTAGGGTACTTAATTGTGACCCACGTTCCACTATAGTATTTTTACTTATTACATATAATAATGAACGATTCAGTGATGCAAAAGTGAAAAAATGTTAGCAATAGATGACTTGGCATACGACCTTGCTAAGGAATTTAATTATTTGGGTTGGAACGTTTTTAAAACATCAGATTGTTTACAAAAAAAAAAAAAAATTCAAATATTTCTTGACTTGACTGCCATTTGAATTCAAATTGTCTTTCCTGCTGGGACTTAATTAAATGCATATTTTCATTCGATCAGTATTTAAAGTATCTAACGTACGTTCAAGTGTACATCTCCAGACGGACAGACGGAAATATAAGCAGATATACGTAATATATAATAAAGGATGGGTGTATGTCAAATGTCAAGTGTGCTGCGTATATCTGCACTCCGTCTGGCCTATAAGGGCAGGCAGCAAATAAAATGTCCGAGTAGAGAGGGGGTGGGAAGCTGTCAACTCCATATATTTTCTGATCGCTATTTCGGAATGTTACAAATGACGTAACAAAACTGGCGCGCGCACGGTTTTCCCTAATTGTTCCGATGTAATAAATATAAATTTAATTAATAGTAAAATAGTCGCAGGTTTGACCTGTCACTTATGTGTTTGTCTTGTATTTTATGTTTCTTTGCGCAATTCGCATGAAATTAAAAATGCATGAAATCGTGACTTTTCTGAAGTGACATTTTAAGTTATTCCAAAAATTTCAAAATAAGAAAAATTTAATTTTCTATCTAAAGAGTATTGAATCGAATTAAAATGTGTACAACATATATACGAAAAATAAAAAAATTTTATATAGACACACAAGTAAACAAACCTATAATTACTAAACCGTTAAGCTCTAATGAATTTAAAAGCTCGTCGAACAAAGAGCAAAGCAGGGCCAAGCTAAGTGGCATCACATGAAATAATCAAAATGTCACAGAGTAACGTATTTTCTGTAAGCATTCGTACATAGAAGAAGAAGGGAGTGCTGCTAACGTATTTCGATGTATCTCTTCTTTTTTTTTCATTCATTTTCATTTATTTCTATTACGCGACGTTCACGTTCTTCCAATGACCTTAAGAGTTATAAAATGCAAATAAAAAATAAATAAATAGATAAATAAAAGAAGGCAGAAGAAAACTCGAATAAATAAAACAAGTGATAATTCGCTACAAAAACAGCATCTGATTGCTTGCCCTTCTATTCAATATTAAATGAAACTATATAATAAACGACATAAGACGAATTGGAATTAATTACCACAAGAAATGGGTATGTAGTTGAAAAGTTCATTTCAGCAATGAATTTCAATTTAGTTCTCCGTTCTCCGTTCCAGCAATTAAAAGCTTGTCAAAATGTTCATTGTTGCAAATTAATCAAATTCAAGATGTGACCAAAACTTCAGCGAAGAATTGTCAATCAAATCATATGCTTGCGTATGAATAATAACATATATATATATATATATAGGAGAAGATGTATAGCATTGAAATAAATGAAAATTTTATTAGGTCAGCTTTCGCACAATCGCGTATACTTTAGATTCGTAAGCATATGTTTTCGATACGAATATAAACATAAATCTTTGTAATATTGCTCAAGAGGTTGACAATTCTGATCAAAACAAAACGTAAATATAAATAAAACGCAACTAACTGTAGCTTTGTTTGTTGTACATTATTTACTAAAGACTACGATTGGGAATGTATTAAAATGTATTAAATCAATACATTTCGAGAACACTTCAAACCAATAAAAGAAAACGGCACAAAAAGTATCAGTATTAAGAAAGTATATCCTAAATAAGTGAAATGAGAAGAGAATGACTTTCGAATGCTCATCTTATAGCCGTAAACGCTTTTGTATTGACTTTGTTGTTAGTTTTTAGTAAATAGCATGAAAACTTAAGCCAGCTAAGCTGATCAGACATTTACCCATAAGGCCTATGCAGATATTGTTTCGTTGCCCGTGAAATATCACATTAATATATCTTCATATTTCAGTAGTGAGAAGACAATGAAGCGTAATATTAGTAATAAGTTAAAACTTTCATAAAATTATTACTTTATATACGTATATATATGTACAGATATATATAGGCATGTATTCATAATTTTGTATGTTATGCATATGTAGGAAAGAAAATGAATTTTTGGCTTACGTCCTCTTAACGTTTACTTGCACTTCAATGCTTGTGATATTTAAGTTTAGGAGTTGGACACGAACGTAGCTTTGATTTTCTTCCACTTTGGGGTCGTTTCTCTTCTATGATAACATTTCTCTTGTAGTTAACCAACTTTCGACTTAGGTAAGCTGAACAAGTAACATAACTCTCTGATTATAGTCATAATCTTTGTTTAGCTTAAATTTAAAAATAAAATAAATGACAAGAATACATTTACAGTTCGGCGAAGAAACGGACTTCATTACATTAATAAGGAATGGGAAGACTTTTATAAGCGATGTATAATATACATTTACCGATGTATCCAAGGAAAAAAAATCTAAAATTTCCAAATTTCGTTTTCTTACCGCAAGAAAAGCTTTGAACTTGAAAAGCATTAGTTGAAACAAATTTTTGCCATTAAAGGTCAGGAGTTTCTCAAACTCCCCGCATAAAGGGCATATGTTAAAAAGAACTTTGGTGGAAAATCGCATACTATTCGTACCTTATCGGTTCATTTCTAATTTCTGTAATACGCTACCAGATATTCTTACGAAGTGTTTTTATTCGTTTCATTTAGTGCAGTTTCATCGTGACAACCGTTGAGTGGATACGAGACCGATAGCAAATTGTTTTGAGTTTTCAACGCTGCCACCAGGAAATTAAATGAAATTTTTTGGTGCAATAGTCGAGCATTACATATTCTTTTGCAAGCAAACAAGTGAAGCGTGAAATGTGCGAGTCTGTCTTTGACAGATTCAGTGAATTAATCAGTAGGCTTTCGTGCATAAAATGTCGAGGGAGGAGAATTTAAAGAAGAAAATTTGAATATGTGAAAGGATATTTTTATGGTTATGGCTATGAAATTGCAATTTAATTGAAAAAAAAACGAAATAAAAAACTTGTCTATAATAGGCTTTAAAACTTGAAAAGCGTTTATCTCGAAACATGATTTATCAGAACGGTCGCGGCAACAGCGTTTATAATTTTTCAATATTTCTCTTTGGTTTTTTTTTTGCAATATATTTACAATAATAATATCCCCTAGCCAAGGATGTAGAGAATGTTCGTTAATTTAATTTAAGCATTTTTTATTAATGAAAGGTTGCTTTTCTTTGACGAATAATTTAACTTTTTCATTTAAACTTTCTCGCCAATCATGCAAAAGTCAGCAAATCCTGGAAAATCTCGCTAACTGTACACATATAGATTATTGTTATTGTTGTTGTATGGACAATCCGTACCGCGACCTAAACGAGCTATTGTACTCTAGAAATGCAGATGAAACGATTTCTTTTTTTTTATTCAAATTTGCACCAAACAATGACTGAGCTGCAGGGCCTCTTCACATAAAGATGTCTCACTCATTGTGGCTTCAGTGTTGCCATTTTTTACTATTCTTCAAAATATTTCTTTTCAAGACTTAAATAGGTGGTTCACATCCTCCTCGTCTGTTATAATTCTATTACCTGCCCTTTCATTCCAAATCACATTATCAAAAAAAAAAAAAACAAAACAAAACGATTAGTTCTAAGCTCTTACTATCGCGAACGTGATTTATTAAGAATAGGTGGAGTATCGAACTTTTGGTTTTTTTTTGGGAGGTAGCAAAAGGAATGACAAAAGTAAGGCACCATCATTCCGTTTGCAATAAATACAACAACTTTTTACTGACATTTTCTTTAGAAAAGCCGGTATCTAGTGAAAAAAACTGGAAAGGTCATCGTGAGTTGTTGAAATTTTCATTTGCCTAAAGCGATATAAGATTTGTTTATATAATTTATTGATCTGTATATAATAATCCTTTACGCGTTGTGATGGCAAAGTTTTGTTTCATTATTGGCAACTAATGCTCTTTCCCACAAACACTCAAATGCCAAAAGTATATGAGACGTCTCGCCAATGACTAGTTAGCTCACTTCAACGAACAAAACGAAACTTTTATTGGCTTAAAATGTTACTTTCATATCAAATTAAAATTAATCGATGTAATTATTAAATGTAAATTCATAAAATGCATAGATTTTCGTTCGCCGCGAGATTCCATGTCTTCTCTCAGGCCCAATTTTAGATGTAAATATATGGCTAATGCTTAATATCAGTGCATCGCATCCGTGCATAATAATTTTCTTGCTCTTAAATGCTATTCAGCGAATCAACACCTGACGGCTCGCCGTGCATAACAATAAGCCGTCGTACAGTATAAAGCAAATACATTTAAATTATAGATTTTTTTCTTTTTGACACTTATGATGGTTTGTGTATTCGTAGATTTTCTTTTATTTGTAAAAATATTTGCCTTTTTCTTTTTTCGTACTACAACCAAAAGTCGATTAGGTCCTTGATGTGTTCGAGACGAGTAGTGATATCTCGGCGATAGAAGAAGGCAACTTAAAAATACAAATCCCTCTCTCCATTTCGCTCATTACTTGGGATAAATAATTCCGGTTATAAAATGCACTTTTGTAGGCGTGTGTAAGTATGAAATGAATACTTCCTTCGGCAAGTGGGGTAAATTTTGGCTTCCAATTATTCGTTCAGAATTATACATAGACAGAGCTTTATTGGCTTAATACTGAAAGTTCTGCCTAAAAATTCTTCGCAATCCGTAGCTGACTCTCGTCTTAGCTTAACAATTATCAGTGCAAAGAAAATAGAAAATTTGAATCACTCAACAAGTTTGCGATCCGATACATGTACAGGAGCGGTGTAAAATCTAAAAATAAAAATTTTCAGTTTAACCGCAAAATCTCCAATATTTATGCGGTATTGCACTCATGTCTACCGATTGTAAATCAAAAATAGATTCAAAAAGAAAAAAACAATCAAAATTATTTTATTTCAACCACCAAAAATGTAAACTCAACCAATATTATTCTCACTCTCTCTCTCTCTCTCTCTTGCTTCATGCTTTTCGCACAATCCAGCTTAACATTTTGACCACAGCGTCATGTAGTCTAGCAAGGCTTTGCTTACAATCGCAAAGCAAAAGCAAATTCATAATACATAAGCAAATAAAGCGGATTTTGTGAGCACTTTTTGACTGCTAACAATGTTCCCAACAACGGGACTACTTTTGCCCTTTCATTAAAAGAAATAAAACGGCTTTTCTTAAAGGCAAACGAGAATCACATCAAATAAATAACTTATAAGAAAAGCATACAAGTACATCACTGTATACTTTGTCAACAAAATCTCGCATCTAAAGGAATTGCATGAGTTTGTTTACATCCATCCAACTTATGAAATTATAAACAACCTGACGTAAGAGAGGCAATATGCGAAAATCGTTTCGTTTCATCGAAATTTAAGGGAAGGGCATACACTGTTAAAAATTGATTTTCGATTTTTTTTCATAAAGCTAAACTTAATTTTGCTCGCATTGATTTTGCCAATGTTGTTGCGCAGGCAATGATCTTTGAATATTACTCAAAGAGCACTTTTTCCATTAATAAAAGGATTCCATAACGTTTCCGTGAGCCCACTTCACAAATGTGTACAAAATATTTCCACTTATGTTCAGCTACTTGCTTATTATACCTTCGAAGACTTCGTGTGCCTCACACCATTTCATATTTAGTCGAAAACTTTCTCTTGATGGAAACGAATTGCGGTCTGTTTTTTTTTCTCTTTTTTTCTATCAATGACCAATCACTCAGAGGATCTCCTCTATTCGTGTAACACGATCACGATCAGCAGAGAGGCAAGAGAACAGGAAAACAGGAGGAAAAACAGCTGGAAGGCCAGAGATTTGAACCCGCGAACGTAAACTTGGTTGTCGCGATTCTTACTTCGGCTACTAATGCGGCTATAATCAATCACTCAGGATATACGTTTGCGCGTGTAACGCGTTGACGACCAGAAACAAGTGTGGAAAGGGAGAGAGATAGGGCAGTTGTCTAGTGGATTGAACTATGCTTTTACTAATCGGGCACTCGCTATGACTTCCACCAAGTATGGTTAAACTGTCGATAGGAGGTGAAACCCGCAAACACCGTGAGTCTTATCTACTCGGCGTCCTTATGTCATCGTTAGGCACGGCTAAGCATGCAAGTACTCTTCGGATTACGCTAGCATGTAAAGTACACCAAAGAGCTTTCATTGCTAACAAAAGACTATCTGCGTGTGACCTCACTTTCCAAACTGATAATCAGTTTGACAGCAACTTGACTTGACTTGATTAACCTTCTAATTTGTTTTTGTTTGCATAAGATTTCGATTTATTGCACAACATTCTCAACTTCCTGCACAAGTGTCAAGATATTAAATATCCGGTATAAAGGGTCTATTTGAGATTAATTCGATGCATTCTTTCTACACTCTTTCATGAAAGACTTGTAATTAAAAAGCACTTATTCACGAAAATTCCATGCAATGCAATTTAAATAAACTTTTTCATATGTAATTTTTTATTCACTTAATGTTGCGCTTTTTTGCTTTTCCTAATTTTTAATTATGGGCAATAAAAATTTTCTGTTGTCGGCACACGGACATCATTCCACCATATAATAATATTACACTATATAAATTATACTTTAGAGGAACAATAAAAATGACAATTTTATGCTGCTTTCTTCCGTTTTATGTTATAATCATTACTCCGAGCGTATGTACTGCGCCACGCGAATATGTATATATTTGGTGGCGCAATATACAATTTCACCTATAATTAATAAGTATTGTATGACTAAAATATGATGGGAACTTGATCTCGATCATATACATATATGGTCTGTATAGAAGTGAGAGCTTGTTAAAATTTATTCATGATTTATTATTAGCATTTATGCGCTATATAAGGTCATTAAATTTCAACGGTTTACGAAAATGTCAATTTCCTATACGTTGCTCTATACAATTTCTTTGGGTTGTTATTCCAATTTTTGACCAAAAAGTGACTCTAATCTAATATATGTGTTTAGCAAATTTCTAAGTTTCTCTATGTTTGGCTTTAGGCCGGATTGCAAACGGATTGGCAAAATCAATAGATTGGTACTCGTGGTAGCTTTGCAAATAGTAAAATGTGGTATAATGTAGAAAGTTTAAATGCGATTAACGTAAGTGTGTAAATAAGTACATATGTATATATAAACCTCTACAATTGCTGCATGAGTTTGTATATTTTTGTAGTAATTTTATAGCTGGTCAATGGCTTCTTAAATGTGTTTGCATTTTGTTTTTCTTTTTTTTTTTTTTTGCTTTTGCTTTTGTTTTTGTTTTGTTACTTCCAACGGCGCGAACTTACCATAGGGTTATATACCCTGTAAAGTTCAGTCACTATTTTGTTTATTATGATGTCCATTAATAATGTGTTGTGTGTACGGTTTACATTGACGTTAGGGAAACTTTAAAAGTGTGTCGTATACTTCCAGACAAGCAGTAAAACCGTGCAGCTATAAAGGAATTGCGGTTTATTGGCTTCGTGCCTCTACCCAACCCGATTGTCGATATTTATGCTGATTTAAAACGATATTAAAATAGATATTCTTTTCTATTTTTAAAGTATTTCGCCTATAAAAGTTATAAATAATGTAAATAATGTTAGTTGTAGTTTAATTTTTTTACTTTATGATAAACAATTAGTTGCATTGCCATTTTAAATACTCAATGTTGTTTTCATTTTTTCTTTTCAGTGAATCGCACTTATATCCAGCCACACACAAAACCAGATGTACGCATGTCCGGTAACTTTAGAACCGCAAAAAATTAAATACTCAAAATTCATCTAAGAAGTAAACTCTGAGAAGAAATCTATTATCAGCAAAATGTTGGATCGATGTGAAATGCCGGTAAGTATTGTTTACTATGAAACGTTAGGGTGTACCATAAGTTTCTTGCTTTTTTTTTTTTGATGCTAAACCAATAGACGGCATACACCATTTTGACGAAACAATTATGTGCCGTTGTGTGCCCTATATCGCGGGTTTTCTTGATGAGGTCCGTATCCGTCGTTGCTGAACAGCCGCTGCGGTCTTTAACTTTCAGATCCAAATATACACTTAAACCTGAACTGTATTTTAAAATGCCACAATTGAGTTACATACGCGACTCAAGTAACCCGGAAGGTAATTTTCCTTCGAAATCCCCGTCAATTAGTTTTGTCTGAAAGTGGCTACCTGATGTCGCTCTGTAAGGGTCACTTTTCACTGCAGCTTTATTTCAAGATTTATTTTGAAAGACATATAGTCTAAGCGGACACACCATTCGTCCAAAAAGGTACCTCGACAAGTAATATGTGCAGAACGCCCTTGCTTGGTCTTGAATTGCATTTGATAGTTTTGTTCTTTATGTAGATACAACATCAGCGAAGTAAATCATCTATTGTTAATTCACTGAATTCCGGAATAAAGCGAAGGTGTTGCAACTCATTGCCTTACCGCCATTTCAAAAAGCATTTTACTCCATAGGCAGTTAAGGCTACTACTTTCTACTTTGTAATGGAATGGAAACATTGTGTGCACAAATAAGTTCTAAGCGTTTCTTTTTTTCTATACTTCAATCTCTACTTGGAGAAATTGAAACAGTTTACTTTATTCAAAATATTGTCCTTCGTTAGTTACGACTTGTTCGCATCTTTTCGGTAATTTTCGAGTTCGAGCTCGAAAAAAGTCTTGCCCTTGAAGAAAGACCTTTTGAGTCTCTCCCTAAAAATCGAAGCACTGTTCGAACAAGTAAGAAGTCATTTATTAAATCCTTTGCTAATCGTTAGGACCAATATCTGCTAAAAACAACAAGGAAAGTAAGACATTTCAAACTAGAGCTGCAAGTGTTTTCTGAGCCAATTCCTTCATAGCAAAAAGTCACTGGGATATATGCCCACTTTTTTGCCGTAATTACATCAATTATTGGTCGTGGTGTTCTTTGGGGCAGCCATCAAAGATAATCAGCCTTTTCGTCATTATTGTTGGTTCACATACTTTCTATCGTACCTATATAAGCTATGGATATTGTAGCGCATCCGCTGTTTATCACTGCTAAGAATTGGACAATTCTTTCGAAATCGGTTCGAAGCATTCTCAATTTTTTCGGTTGGCGGATAAGCTTCGTAGAATTTATACCAAACGTTCTATCTTCTATGTACAATTTTTGCGACTTTTTAATCAAAAGAATTCCAATTGGATCAAGATTTTATACATTATTGCGTTTCTGATATGCAATTAAAAGATGACAAGCATATTAGAAATGGGCGCGAAATTTCGAAAAAAGATATACATCCGATCAGTTTACTCTTACGTTTCTTATCTTCTCTCAATGTAATGAAAATTTTTACTTTGAGTCAAGTTTTCCTTTCGACTCATATTTTCGAAAAGAATAAATAATATTTTTTTCTCTTTTTTAAGGTTCAGATCGACAACGATAACAAGTGTCGTCGTGATCGTGATGCACGTCTTTCCAATTCACGTCTTGATCTACCGTCTCTATGCAACGGTGGCAGCGGAACTACACGTGGCTCATCGCGTAATGGCCGCTGTTTAGAAGGTCATGTAACTAATGTACATCACCCTGTCAATGTTAATCACCATCATTATCATCATCATACGCAACAACAACAGCAGCAGCAGCATCGTCATACAACATTACCGCAGCGTAGTCCTATCAACACCAATATAAATCACAACAATAATAACAATAATAATAATAATAATAATAACAACACCAACAACAACAATAGTAGCACCAATAATATGAATAACAACAATAGTAATAATAACTTAAATTTAGGATCACCAGTATCGTCATCAAATACCGTTTCATCGCATGGCAATAGCTCGAGCGGTGAGCGCGGTTCGTCAACCAAATCAAACAGCAGCAGCGGTAGTGTTCAATCGGGTAGAGATGACATCAAATGCATTACACCGATGACACCATCAGGTAAAGCAAAAAAAAAAAAAATCCTAATAATTTTCTTAATAATTTACAATAATAAAAAAAAAAGAGTCATTTGAATGCAATTATGAAAATTAAATGAAACAAACTATCGTTTATTTAAAAATAATAATTTGATTTATTCAAGCTCCTTGACATTTTTTTTTTATTTTTTTGCATTTCAACTGTTTTCACTTCAAAGAACACTCTTCTGGTTATTTTCATTAACATACATTTCACTTGGCTTTCATTAAAGGTCAAGGATATTATGCGAAAGTTCGTAACAAATGCAAATATTAATAACAATAATAATAATAATAAATGAATACCTAAAAAGAAACTGGATCTCCCTCTCTCTCTCTCTCTCTCTCTCTTTCTCTCTCTCTCTCTCTTTCTTTGAAACAGACCACTTTGAAAAATATAAATAAAAGGACCAAGAATAGCAAAAGAATCTGTGTTCGCCTCAATGCGAGCGTTAACTTAACACTTAAGACTTAATATGAAAATATAAGAGTCGCTTGGGTTTTCTGACGAACACCTCACTTGGCTTATTGCATCATTTTTATGGATATTTTACGTGACTTTGAAACCCTGATGACAGATATTTTACTGCTTACAAAATCTCTTCTGGCTTTTTAACCATTACGAATGCCTTTAGTTCCCATTGCTTTTATGCTTTTGAAAACTCAATCACAAATTTCTATACAATTCAATATTTCCAATATCGTAAATTTCAACAAACGTACGATAGTTGGAGCTGGAACGCGATAACCCCAGAATTGAGAGAAATATTTAAGTATATGTTGATCTTGCATAGAGCGAAAACATATATTTCTCGTATATCGTATTCTTTTCCGATCTTTCGAGGTTAAGTGTTATAAACAGTCAGGCAAAATTAATATACTGCTTTTTTCTAATAGTAAAAGTGAAATTGAACAAAAATATTACACGTATAAAACGTAGGCAAATCAGCAAAAAACAATAAACATTAATTAGAGCCTCTTTTAACAAGAACTAAGAATATAACTGATGAAGAAAACTAAGAAACTTATTGCAATTCCTGTTTATGAAGAAATAAAATAAAAAGAAAATTTCAAAAGCATAATAAACAAAGCATTGAAATTTAAATGAACTCAACACAAAAAAAAGAAATCTAGTTCTCCATCAATTTAGTTATACTCTACAACGTTTGTAGTACGGGACATATTAAGCGTGTGTGATGTTTGAAGGACTTCCTATATCGACCGATTCAGGATCAATTTTTGAATTGATTACAGCGTGTACGTCCTTCTGTCCGTCTCGCATATTTGTTTGTAATCTACAGGTCACAATATTTGAGATATTTTGATAAAATTTGGTACAACCGTGTGTTTTAGATCAAGAACGAATCCTATTGAAAACAGTTCAGATTGGACAACTTTTTCGGGTACCGTCAATATACCGTCTTTTTCTTTTTAAATCGTTATATAAAGTAATTTGCAATTTAAATAAAAAATTCTTGACAAAAATCGATGATCAATCGTGTCTCCGTATACTGGATTCATGAGAACAATTTGAGTGGGCCGATGTTTTGAACCTCCTTGTTCATAACCGTTCCTATGAAAGATAAGTCGTTATATGCGCAAATGTCCTAATTTTTAATATTTCATAGTCCATAAGTTCATAACAGTCGTTTGGCAACACAATCAACTGCACACATACCTCATCACGGAGAAGAGTGCTGGCGAGAACTAAGCCTTTATATGGTAAAAAGATCTTCTTTTTAATATTTTATGGTGAAGATTAGACCGTAATAGGAACTTGACCTAGGAACGAACTGTACCATGTTTGGACTACGTAGGTGTATTTATCGAAACACACCTTGTAAAAGGTTACTTACTAAGAAAAATACTTAATATAATGGCCTGAACTCCAACAAATGTGTATGAAAATCCTTTGCACCGCAAAAAAAAGTCGAATATTTATTAGCTTATGATGAAGACTAACTTCTCCAAATTTAGACCTAGCGCTGGGGCCTCTTCTACATAGCGGCTCGCATAAAAACGACGGTTTTATTGCATTAGTGGGAGCGGGATGCGGCATTTGATTCTCGACCTTGCCAGACAATAATTTTCTTTTTTCTTATGGTAAATGAATAGTTTACTGATTCTCAATCTAGTCATAATATAAGATAAGGTAACGTAAGTCATTTCATATCCACCTTTCTTCCTATGTAAGGTATAAGTTTTAACTAAGAGTAAACTATGGCAATTTTGACCCTCAAAACAAACCGATCAAGCGGATTAAGCACACCGCGCTATTTTTCTTACCGTTATACTTCTTTTCTGTAAACATGAATTAAATTCATTTAATATGCATTTGCTTGTTGTAAATAAATCTCAACAAATTACTTTCTCAAAAAATATTTAAAATGAAAGAGAGAAGAATTTTTAAATGTCAAAAAAGAAATGCAATAAAATTGTAATATCTACTATAAAACAATGATATGTAAGGTTTGTCAATCCGCTTGTGATATCAAGAAATATTTACTTCATTAGAGTAAATGTATTTTTGTTGTTGTAGTATGTTGAAAAAGAGCTCGTACTGCATGCGAAGACGTCCGCAGTACTTCGTTTTAAACTTCAAGTGTAGCCTAGGTGATCTACATCGGACGATTTAACCCTTTCTACGCCTGACTTTTTTTCACCTACGCCTGATTTCTTAATTGATAATTTCGAATGACATGATCCCGACTCTTTGTCAACGCAGGAGTTTACGTAAGAAATGCAAAGTCGACACACAGCCACTGCAGGAGTATAAAGGTTAATCCTGGTCTCTGAAGATGCTCACAACCAATAAGTACTAGGTAGTTCGGAAAGTAATTTCGTGTTTTATCCGAACATACGACCTGATTGTATTCTTTCACAGCGAACTTCGCACTTATGCCGCCTAACCGCTACATATGTAGGCAGCTGAAATAGTAAAACTTATATGCGAATATTATAATGTACCCGATTTTCATATATTCAGCTGATATGGTGTAACATATAACTTAACCATAAAGTTACTTTTGAATATGTTCTTGTGCATCAATTGTTTTGTAACGAAAAGTTTTGCTTTTAATTTCTTTCTAGAACTTGTCAAGAAATATAGTAATTTTTTAACTGACATGGAATTTGAAGAGTTAAAAGTCTACAAGGAAATCTGGTATTTCGGTCAAAATGCTAATAAAAATAATTATAATAATAAAAGCTCAACAAGCACTAATTCTGGTTATGATGATGAAAATGGCAATTATAAGATTGTAAGTGTGACTTACTTTCTATTTTTATTATTATTTTTATTTTTTTTTTTAAATTAATTTACATATAATTAAGAAAAAACTTTCATTTAATATTGCTTACAGATTGAACATGATCATATCGCGTTTCGCTATGAAATTTTGGAAGTTATCGGTAAAGGTAGCTTCGGTCAAGTTATACGAGCTTTGGATCATAAGACTAATACGCATGTTGCCATTAAAATAATAAGGAATAAAAAGCGTTTTCTCAATCAGGCTGTGGTAGAATTGAATATATTGGATGAGTTACGTGAAAAAGATGCCGATGGATCTCACAATGTTATACATATGCTCGATTATATATATTTTCGTAAGCATTTATGCATAACATTCGAACTAATGAGGTAAGTAGTCATTAATTTTATTCATTCTTCTTCTTTGGAATTGCCCCGCTTCAATTTAATATGATCATAGAATAATTCACATATTAACATATTTTCGGTAACGTGCTCTACTTATTTTGTTGATAGACACCAAACACATTAAACTCTTTAACCATAACAACACGCATAAAAAGTAAATGAATTATAATTGTGCTGACATTTATAAAAATTAGATAGTTTTCAAGGAGAGATGGATGGATGGATTTTTTGGGGGGATGGGTGGAGATGGTATAATTTATTTGATTTAAATGTCATTTTATATTACGTTAAATTACGTTTCAAGTCTTTCATTTATATCACTTTGTTAACGTGATTTATGGTAATAAAATATTAAAATCATTTACAAAATCCCTTTAACGAGAGAGAGAGAGAGCATATGTAAACTAAGTGAGCCTTCGAATATCTCTTTTATCCATTTCATGACCTTCATATGCATTAAAAATATTTGCGCTTAAAGTTAGTCCGTGACTTGTTTAGTTAAAAGTTTCATAAAACCGATTTAACCATAGTTTTTCACTTTGCTTTTATTGTTAAGAAACACAAATTAGTGGTTTTATTTAGTTTTTATTTTTTTTTTTTTTTACTTTTTTTTTACTATTTTGCTTTGCCATTTACTTTTTCATTCAAAGAGAAACCAAAAAGTTTTTTCTTTCATTGAATGCCATAGAAGCGTAAATATCGCGTGCGATACGTAATTTTGTGCGATAATGTCAAAAGTTTGACAACAATTGTAAACATTGCGTTATGCTGTACTTATGCTTGTCTACAGGTCAAAAGAAAAAAACACAAAACAAAAAATAAATAAATAAATGTACACTAATATCGTAGTAAGGATATGCGTCTTTAACTGCACAAAATCAATTAGATTTGATTTAATGTACATACGTACATATATGCACGTAATAGCAAGAACACAACAGGTAGTTGGTAGTCAACGTTTCGATATCAATCGTAAGTGTTTAATTTGTAATCCATAAATCAATGTTGCAATGTAAAAATAATAAAGAAAAACCATTTCGTGTGCAAACTTATTGTTCTAAGTTCAAAGTTAACTTAATGTAAGGCATTTTATCAGATACGGCTGACTGTGCTAGTCTTTACTAGTGCTAATGAATTTCTTGCCTACCAAAGACAAAGAATTGCATATGGCATTTAAGTCAGGTTGTTTCCTTAAATTTTTAGAGTCGATCAAGTTTTCATTGCATCTAATTTCTAAAAGTTGGGACTTAAGATCTCACACACTTTAATGTAAATCAAGCCTACGCGATTCGCGGAAATTCCGCGCAAATGCCTTTTGCTTTCTTAACGACAATCAAATTCCTGAAACGAACTGTAAGAGGTGTCCCAAAATTTTACGTTAGATTTGAATTAAATACGTAAACGAAAACGTTTATCTTTTTAATTTGAAATTTCTTTACTAAGTTATAACGTTTATACGATATGGTTACGGGCAATAGAGTCTCACGGGCAAATAGCCTTGCTTTGCTGACACATGCGCGCGAATTTTTTCACGATCATTTTGCGTAAACGTGGCTGAATTTCGTTGATGCAACGATGCATTTCCTCTTCAATGCGCGGATAGCTGTGGACTCGTTGGCATAGACCTTTGACTTCAAATAGGCCCATAACCATAGAAATAAATCCACTGATGTCAACTACTCGCTTGACAATTGACGAAATTAGATCAATATTACGATCATGTCTTATGCGAACTTTTGGAACAGTAGTCGCCAAATTTTTATTTTTTTTTTTAAATATTGTTCGACTACAAAAACGCATTGCTTATGCGGGTAATGATCAATGTTCGCTAACTCTAAACCTTTAGCTGTTTTTTCTTTTTTTGGTTGCGCACAAATGGGGGCAAATAGATATCTTGCCTAAAGTTCGGAGTACCCTATATCAGATATCTAGAGAGATGGAGATAGAAGATTGGTGAAAAAATCATATCAATTAAAAGAGAAAGAAAATATATTTGGAAATAAAAACAAAACGAATGGGTTGACTTATGGTAAAAACAATTCGAAAATCCATTTTAATATATAGCATACAACTTCAACATTTAAATTGAGTAATCCAGATCTTAGAAAAGCACTCTGAATCCCCTATATCAGCTTTTGCTTATTCCCATATATGTATATATTAATCTCATAGTTTTCAGATTTCTTTTGCTTCAATTTGAACTAAGTTAAATCTTTAATCTTACGGCAATAAGAGTTGAATTCTGCATATGCGGATAAACAAAAAATAAATAAATGAAACAACAACACATTTTCATAAAAGATTACGCATTCCCACAGTAAAAGAGGAGATTATCAATTTCAGTGCTCGATATCTTGATCAACTTAGTTATCATTCGAACTTGCTCGCAATAGCTGTAATAGACGATAGTGACGAGACGAAAAGACTGAAAAGATACCATATCTTACATCTACGTTTTATCGAATAAATTTGAAAATGTGTGTGTGTGTGTGAAGTAGAAAAATATATATATATGCGTTCACGGCTAAGATAAGATTAATAATGAATTCTTTTGTATACATTTTAAGATAACTATACAAGTTGAATAGTTTTATTCTCAATAGAGATTAAAAGTAATCCAAAAAAATTAAAGTCGGCCCATTTGCTGATTAATCTAAAATATTATTGATTGAAGTTTAGTGTACAGGCGTCCCACAGTTAATTTGCACTGAAACATTTTTATTTAAAGCCAAATGTCACATATAAGTCAAAAGAATGTGTACCGTGTTGTCTCGCATTTTAGAAGATTGCTTGAAATAATGTAACACTGCACCGTGTTGTATTGAAATCATGCTTTACAAGTTCCGTGTTAAGCTGGGAATGCCTGTTAACGGTTTGAAAGAATGTAAAACACAAAAAAAATTGGTGATCTATTCGTTAAAAATTCGTTTCAAGAGATTTCCGTTAAGAGCGCATTTCATTTTGCTACAATAAGTTTTCTAAACTACAGTGAGACTCGGCTTAATGCAGTTATTCATATAACGACTTTTCAAAATCAGGTATTATATAAAAGGTGATCGAAAAAGTGGTCCGATTCGAACTATTTTTAACAATCCTGTGGAAGAGGGATGTACTAAATTTCATTACAATAAATTTGAGAATCGCTACCTGTAGGGCAAAACAAAGCAGACACACAGGCGGTGTAATAAAATACGCGTCTACTTCAAGCCCTTCTAGCTATTGCATACATCCGCATAAGCTTACACCACAATTGGTGTGTGGTACAACAAATTGTTTCGACTTAAAGTTAAATTTTGTTTAAATGGTTTTATTTTTGTGCTGCTTTACTGTTATCTATATAGTTATGTGTAAGATTACGACTCAGTGCCAGAAACTACAAGAAATTGTAAAAGGCACAAACCGTTATAGGCAATATTAAATGAATGCACGTACGGCATGTGCATAAGATAAGTTTACCAATTCCTTAGGCGAGTGTTCTTTAAGGTTAACTCGAAACATTTTCATTTAGCACATGTCGATTACAAAAAACTCCAATACAATGCTTCCATTGAATAAGGAACTATCAATTTATAGTCTTTACACCAAATTTGTAGAAGGACTAGTGCACCGAAAGCAGAAGCAATAATGTGCGCTGTCGTACTAGAAGATTAATATTCCATCTCTTCGGTTATTGTTAAGCTCTCTTTTACTCTTTTTGTTCGTTAAAGACTTTTTCTGTTTTCGAAAAAAGCAATCATCGTTTATATCTGCAATATATAAGTTGATATATGCGTAGTACAGGAAATTAAATTTAAAATTCTAGTAAAATTTGGTTGATGTGAAGCAAGTGCTAGTAGGATGTCTTATAAATAAAGACCCTATTGCAACAAGTGCAAATAAAAATTAATTTAATGCAAACTGGCGGATGAAAAACTTTGTTTGTGGTTTGTTTAAATCTGTGATAATAAAAAATTACATAAGAATGTCACTAGGTTACTACGGTTAAAAGTTATTTACCATAAGTAAAAGCTTTGTTTTTATGCTCACAAGTCGTTGAGGAAGTGCTTTTCACTATATATATAAAAATTGTAGAAAAAAAGTCTTAGTAACCTACTTAGCCTCTAGAACGGAATAGATTTCCTTCACCTCTTTAAATGGCATTAGCGTAGCAATATTAACCCATAGAAAATGTAGATGATATGGAACTATTTTATTAAAGCGAATGTGTGTGAGTGTGTGTGTGTGTGTGTGTGTGTGTGTGTGTGTGTGTGTGTGTGTG